>NC_090022.1:41477208-41527208 GCF_037176765.1 Anolis sagrei | reverse complement strand
AAGGGAAAATATATAAATCGTAGGGGATAAATTATATAAAAGCAAAGGGGAACCTTGTCAGCCCTCCCTCCCTCCAAAGTTAAGACAAAACACATTTGTCTCATGGCCATTTGAAGGGGCTTTAACCCCCCTTCGCATTTCCATGGGGGAATAGATGGGGATCCCAGAGTTTTTCCATTTAGCCCAGGCAGGCAAGGGTCCAGTTGGGGTACGTCCTGGGACTAAGGGGCAACGCAGGGAATACATGGGGTTCATGCAGAGAAGTGGGGAGAAGGGTCCCTGATACCTATAAAAAATGGAAATGAATGGCAAGGTAAACATAAAGCATAATGTTTCTCCTGGCTAACCTTTGGCCTAGATATGTAGATGTTTCTCAGCTCAAAAGAGAGCCCGTTTTGTTTGGGAGTCATTGACTGAGATGGGGAACCATTTGGAGAGTTGTTAACTCTCTGGCCCAGGTGTGTCTCAGATGGAAAAAGTCAAACACTTTTGTGGCATGGTTTCCAGTAATAAATCTGTTACCTCCTGCTATAAATATATGAAAATAGGGCATAAAAACCTTGATTAAATGATACACACTACCTAACATGGGAAGGGTTCTTGTTGTTGTTAGTGTCTTGGCAAATTGACCAAAGCTTAACCCTTATTATCCAGTCTGATGTCCTCGGCAAAACTATAAGTCACTATCTTTTATGGGGGAGGGGGGTCATGTTCGACCTCACAACTTCAAAAACTGTGACACAGACACCAAGAACTAGGAAGCCCTGGCCCTTGAGTGCTCTAACTAGAGGTCAACTGTGACCAGCAGTGCTGCAGAATTTGAAGAGGCAAAAATGGAGGGCAAAAGAGAGAAATGTGCCAAGAGGAAGGCACATCAAACCTTTCATCTGGAAACCGATATCCTCACTGCGAGAGAACATGCGGATCAAGAATAGGGCTCCACAGGGGTCCCACCACCAAGATACCAAATTTTGAAGACTATCATCCTTGAGCTTCGAGGATCACCTAAGTACAAGAAACAAAGAGTAAATGTAGAAGAGAAATTGGGACATTTGAAAAGAAATGGAAAAGTGAGCCAACACAGGATTCATCAGGAGTGCCCCTGCCAAATCAGGTTATTCAGGTGTAGTGCTTTCAGCTAGGACCTCAGTTGGGGTGAGCCCAAAGAGCTTCTGCTAAACCAGATCAGCCTGGATGTAGATTAAAGCACTCCAGTCTGAAGGCAAACTACAGAGGTTTGTTACAGTTTGGCTAAAGGAGATGCAAGTACCAATTCACCACTTGAAAATGTACACACATCCCTTCGCAGAAAAATACATTTTATACATTTTGACAACTATTCAAATTTCCCATGGCTTTCCGAGATTGGTTGAAAAACAATTTATGCAGGGATTGCCCAGAGGGGGCCCCTTTCACCACAGACAGGAGGAAGAGTTTCCCATGGCAGGAAGAAGAACAGTTGGTTTAAAGGTTCAGTCTGTTGCAGAGACACCCCCGTGGAGGGTGTAAAATGGAAGAGGATGATGGCATGGCTATGCAGATGCTTCCTTGGTTGACTTAAATGTCCAGTTCCAAAAAAACAAAGGTGCAAGACATGGAAGGCAAAAGGTGGATATCCAAAAGCTTGGCTGACCTTTCAAATCATAGAATCATAGAGTTGGAAGAGACCTCATGGGCCATCCAGTCCAACCCCCTGCCAAGAAGCATGAAAATCAAATTCAAAGCAAAAGACCAATTTATTCCTCTTTGTTTAGCCTTGTCTTCCATGGGAGCCATAAGCCTCTGGACATGTCTGGCTAAGTACAGTATAAAACACAGCATTAGTGGTAAAGGGATTCATTGATTTTCACATATATACAAAACAGATTATATTATCAGGTCTGGGGGAACTCTGGAAGAATATTTCCTGATGGCTTAGTGATCTCTGTGTCCAGGAATGTATTCTAATAGAAGGGACTGAGGGAACAGGTGCCTTCATAAATACATTTAATGGATGTAATGAACATGGATGAACTGACCCAACTCCAAGAAGACATCAAGGAATACCAAAGAAAAAGACAGACTGGCAATTGTTTAAGACCTATATGAAGGAGGAGAAGAAAACAATAATTGTATAACTAGCAAATAACTACTGAATGCATGTCTAAGGACACAGATATGAAAGGAGAAAGGAGAAACTTTTTTTTTTAAAAAAAATTGAGTTTGAGAATGAACGATACACCAAACAAGAAAAAGACTGGAAGTACAGAAATGCAACTTTTTCACTTTTTTCTTTTTCTTTTTTCTTTTGCTCTTCTTCCTTTTGCCTTTCTTATTTTACTCACAAAAAATTAATAAAAATTATTCAATAAAAAACAAATACATTTGATTTCAGTTTTTTTTAAGTTATCATTTTTAATTCAATATTTCCGGATTTTTTTCACACAAGAGGAAAAAATGGAACCATTAGGTTAAAAGGGAAAAAAGGGAAGACAGAGGTAATAGAGTTATTGTTAATAGGCTAACTCTTTACAAATACCTTGTATGTCATTGGGGAAGAGGGAGGGGATTGAGAGGATGGACAGAAAGAGATTGTACAAAATTATAGTTCATACATCTAATTCTTCATCTCTGTTACCCTTACACACATTACTTAAAGTAAATATTAACAATATCCTCTATAACAAAAAGAGGACACATCACTACCTCTGAGGATGCTTGCCATAGATGCAGGCGAAACATCAGGAGAAAATGCCTCTAGACCATGGCCATATAGCCCAAAAAAACCTACAACAACCCAAAAAGAGGACAGTATTGTCATAGAATTTTAAAACCTAATAATTTTATCTTCTTATATTTTCTGTATTATTCCATGTTCTTGTCTCCTTCTCCAGCTCTTCTTCATTTAAAGTTAATCTTGATTGTTCTTAGTTAGATTATTTCTTTTAACTCCTTTATCAAATTTTAATTATTGTCTAAATAAATCTAAAGGTTTAGTTTAATCTGTCAATTAGTAAAGCAGTATTGTGCAGACAAAAATTACGATGTATCACTGTGATTCTTGGCCCCTCCAATGATCCAAATCTAATTAGGGGTTATCACCTTCTCGTTATCCAAAGAATCTTGAGTGAGAGGTTAATAGGTATTATAAAGTGTTAAAGTGATAACAGTCTTCTCTGGGAGCCATAAACAATTCTTGAAATCTTGAATTTTTTCTTGAATTTTTTGTGTTTTTTCTTGAATTTTTTGTGTTTTTTAGTTATGTAGCTGAACATAATATGTCCATTTCAACCATTTCACAAACTCTTATGATTTATCCAAAGTCTTTAAATTTCTAGTTTTCATGACATCCATTTTTACAGGATCCCCTTGAGTTGTATACACTTATGAATTAATACAATACGCAATCAATGCAATTTACACGAAAATATCATTCAATGCATTTATTAAAGAGTGAAGTTTTAAATATAGTATGGGGTACAGCTGCTGCTGAGT
The DNA here is from genome assembly GCF_037176765.1 of Anolis sagrei. NCBI lineage: Eukaryota > Metazoa > Chordata > Lepidosauria > Squamata > Anolidae > Anolis > Anolis sagrei. The sequence goes on along the minus strand of NC_090022.1, from coordinate 41,523,734 downwards.
CCTCCCGAGGCTTTCAGCAGCTTTGGGGCAACAAAACTTCCATAGAGTGGGAAAGATTAAAAAAAATAATTTGCATGAGGTCTCTCAACCATTTAAATTAACATGGGAGGCTCAATAACTGGGGGGTATCTCCCCATACTGTACTATTTTTCAGAAGACTGAAAAACCAGATTAGCATGGCAGACTTGAACCTATAATTTAAGCAAGATACTCCAGTTTCCAATTAAAATAAATCATTAGATAATTTAATGCTTAGGATCATAGGAATAACTAAGTGAACTGTTTGTTAGAGTGTCATTATGTCAGCCTGTTCAACCTGTGATTGTGTCTGATGATTTTCATAATGGGAATGGGGATGATGTTCATGTTGACATTCCTGAAAGGAATTGGGATGTTGATTCGGCTTCTGGGCCAGGGTTTGGGGATGAGAGGCCTGAGTTGCTGCAAGGGCCTGAATGGAGTTTAAAAGACAGGTCGAAGAGGCCTGAGTTATTGCAAGACGATTCTCAAGGCCCCGAGCTTGGGAAAGTTCCCATCATCAAGGTCTGTCTAGCTCATGTTTACTCTATTGTATGTGCTTCTGTTCTGTTCATGGATTCAAATGCATAGTTTCACGGATTTCTTTAGACTCTTTGTTCTTGTTTTCTTTTATACCAACTGGAATACTTTTTACTGTGGATTAAATTTTACTGCTTCCTGATTTTATCCAGCTGCTGTGGTGTTTAAAGTCAGAGGTCATTCTGCTCTGGAGTATGACATGGGGGAAGGAGGTATCTTGGCTTTAAAGAAAAATGTATGTTAGACAAATCTTGTCTCTTTGCTCTCCAAAAAACTCACTTTCACAGATATAGGTATTATTAAGGCAGGGAAACAATGTGAGTAGAAAATTCAGATTGACCAGTCAATATCACTGGAGGTTTTGATCATGGTTTTTCCAGTTCTTGCATAAACATCTATTTAACTTAGGATTTCATGTTGTATGATGGATTTTGTTTCCTTATGCCTGGGCATGTCCTTTGTGCAGCAACAAAGGGTTGTTTGTTTGTTTTTAAAGGTGAATGAGGTGGATCCATCACATCTTTTCTTCCACCCAAGAGCTATGTAGATCATATTCCACCCCCTCCATCTGTCCAAATTTGGCAGAGGCACCAATTAATACTGCCACTGCCCCACTTCCTTTTAAAATGTCCCAGTTTCCTGTCTTCCTACTTTCTCCTTTTCTCTTCAGCTTACTTCAATCACTGCAAAATGAGTTCGAAGAGCAAAAGTAGCTTGCACTTAATTTAGAAGAAGGAGAAAAGCAGGTGGAGCCTTGCTTTACCAGTAGGTTCACGCAAAAGTAAAGTGCTGCAGCCTCTCCTGGTTTATGATATCTTCCTTATTAATAACTTTTGCCATCTTGGATACACTCCAGCAGGCCCGTAGCCAGGATTTCATTTCGGGGGGGGGGGGCTAAAAAATTTCGGGGGGGGGGTTTCGGGGGGGCTGAGTTTCGGGGGGGCTGAGTCTGAGTGAAAGAGGGTTTACCCTAGCAAACCTTTTGTATCATTACCCCAATACCCCCATGCATATGGGATATATTGAGTATGGTGATCAGATCATGATATGAATAAACATAACAGTTTAAATAATGCACCAGTAAGGCCTTTTCGCGAACCACCATGAAAATTTCGGGGGGGGGGGGCTGATGCCCCCCGAGCCCCCCCCCCCCTGGCTACATGCCTGCACTCCAGTGATCATTGGCTATAAGTGTCTCAGTTTTCATCAGTGAAATAGTTGTGGGTATGCCTGCATAACTTAATCAATTTAATCTCACAAGATTTCTACAAGACATTTTGCATGAGATATAGTGATTAGAGGTGTGCATTTTTTCATTTGTCTCGTAATTCAGATCAAAATTGTTCAATTTTGTACTTACAAAGTGATATGCAATCCGTGGGCCTGGCCTGCATCAAAAATTTGAAAATCGAAACTTACCCCCCACTTTTTCATTTTAGTTTTGTAAATCTCAGAAGGCTCCCAAAGTCAGTTTCCTTTTCAGGAAAAGGAATAAAGCAAAGCCAAAAAGGCTGCCTGGGTGCCCTGCTGGCATTTTCTCTAAATGAATGGAGTCTCAGCATTAGGAGTGGGGAAAAGAGGAAGCAAGATTTGCTGGGAACAGCACAGAACTCTGAGAAATGTAGTCTGGGAATGGAGGAGCTCTATGCTCCATAATTCAAAAGGCCCTGACCTAAACTACATTTCCCAGAATACATCAGCATCAGAAAGTATCAATCAGGGTAGTGAAGAGAGAGATTTGTCCCTTCCTAACAGCAGCCACTGAGAGTTCCAATAAATGGTTGAATCTGCAAAGAGGAGGACTGAAAGATGCTGGGCTGGGAAGAAATCTCTAAATGAATGGGGAAGCATATTATTTAGCTTAGAGGCTGGATGGCCATCTCTCAGTAGAGTTTTGATGGTGCCCTTCTGCCTGGAAGAAGGAGGTTGGACTAGATAGCTCTTGGGGATTCCCTCTAACTCTAGGATTCTATGAAAATGTAGAATTTGTTAATATTGGTTTCTATTGGTTAATATGAGACACATTCAATAAGATAGCGGTTGTAGTTTTTTTTAAAGGTTTTGTCAGAACTTTTTTAAAAAATCTCTAAAATCAGTAGGTGTAGGAATATTTCTGAAAGTTGGAGGGAATTATCCTATTATCTCCTGTCATTGCATAGAAAATTCAAGGAGATAGCTCTTGTAGTTGTTTTTTTAAAAAAATGTTGTTTATAAAAACTGAAAATTCTCCAAAAATCCATGGATATGTGAAACATTCAGAAATTTGGTGGGCTAACAGCAGTAAATGTGTTCTACCACTTTAGCAGGTTTCACCCCAATAGCTTTAAAAATGAGGGAGAAAGGAGCCCCTCAAGTTTTCCTGATTATAGTAATTTATACAAAATTAATGAAAAAGTAACATTTCATTACTCTTGTTATAGTAACAATATTTCACTATACTTTGTAAAAACTTTAGAAATGAAATGCCAGCACCCCTCAGTTTTGTAATAACTTTTTGAACCATTTTTTATGGATTGTACATCCCTTATAGTGATTGTCCCATAAAATTCAGAGCTTAGCAAGGATTTGGGTCTGGGTATCCCAAACTAGCATTCTAACCAAGGGATTACAAAGCACTAGACAGGCTCTCTGTAAATGTCACTCTCCCATTGCTTCCAGCATTCCTTTTTCTGTAAGATTTTGAACAAAGTGAATAAGACCTGATTGTAATTCAGGAGTGCAGATACCTTTTAGAGCTGTTTCATTTATGGGTCAGATGAATCAGTTGAAATTCTTTCATTGTATTGTCTGATGCTAATTGCTCCTTAATGAAGCCTATCTTGGTGGTGTAAAAATATCCTGAAGGATGATTTCCAGGCAAAAGGCCAGAGCTTCCCTCCCCTCTCCATACCTCACAGACATCATTGATTAATGTTGCAGCTTTGGAGTCATTATATGAACTTTTTTTGGCTTGACTTTTTCCTTAAAGCAAGGAGACTAATGTAGGTCTTATTTGTATTGGGAAGTTAGAAGCACTGTCTACACTTCTTTAAAAGGTGAGGGGGAAATGGCATGCCTTGAATGTTAACAACCGTTGGATGGATTAGGAACAATTAGAGAGCAAAATGTCATGACTGGAGAGAGACATTGTTACCACTGGACAAATGTTGTTACCAATCTGCTTTGCCTGCATTCCTGGATAACAATATCTGATAATGACATCTTCATGGTGAGCAGAGTGGAAGGAATTCACAGTGACAAGATGTGGTCCTGAATACCAAGGACTTTATCCCATGGGATGAGAAAAGCATTTGGGATCGTTGTTTTTCCCTTAAGCTTCACAAAACCCCATTTTGAAGTTAAATGGATGATTTTCCTACCCTCATCACACTGTTTCCCTCTTTCTGAATTCTTTTCTAATAATTCGTTTGCCTTCCCATCACATGGAAGACATATTACAATTTCTATATAGAAGTAGATACATATAGCTCTCAATTCAAAAGGTAAGTCTATTTATTTTCTGTTTTAAAAGAGATATAAATTACTGTTCCTTCCTTCTCAGTCCCAAAACAGTAATGGTGGAAGAAAAGAATCAATACTGCACATCTCTGCTCCTCCCTCCATGATGACATCATTGTTCTGTTTGCAAGCAGGCAAGGGGGAATTCCCATTACATGGTAAATTGGGCATTTTTCATGTCTCTATGCGGGGAATTGAAAAAGAAGTTGATTGCCAATTGACTTAAAAAAACATAGGAAAAAACACACTTTAGAAACGGTGAAATACCTGAAACCCACAGTACAAGCTTGCACCATGTGATGGGCTCTGTCAGTTGCTGTTTCTTAAATGTGTAGAAACACTGATTTCATTGCATGTGATGAAGTTCTAAGTTGGATTCCTGCTAGCTGTTTTACCAAAGAATATTCAATACTCAGAAGTATGTACAGCTGAATGGAGAGATGATAGAAATCTCAGGATTTATGAAGATACAAATTGAACCAGTGTGTTCAAATTTCAAGAAAAGGAACTTCAGCTAAACATTACAAAGGTCAGACAATATAAACAATTCAACATTGGGATTACCTGCTTGAAAGGTGGTGAGTTTGGTTGCTAGTTTATTTCTAGGCACAATTCAGAATGCTGGTTTTCACCTATAGGGCTTTGATCCAGGTTAACTGGGTGGTTCTACAGAGGCGCTATAATGCAGTTCCCAGCTGGCTTGTGGGTGGGGTGTCCTGTCCACAAAATATACACCCCAATGCATTCTACAATGCTCATCAAGAATGATTCAGTGCTTTAAAAATAGTCCCAGTAAAGTCTAGGTCTTGTAAAAAAAAAGGCAAAACAAAACATGTGACTCCCAGATTCAGGGCAAAAATCATTCCACACAATGCAAATCACATTGTAGATACCTATGTTGAAATGCAGTAAAGTATGCCACATTGGGGGGGGGGGGTGCCAAAAATGCTCCAAGGCTATGGCTGTCCCCTATCAATTCCCTGAGAGAGAGAATTATAGCAACCCAGAATTTACTTTGTTGCTTTTCCTTTTTTCACCCCATATTTCTCTGATGCACTGATGCACATCTCTTCAGGAAATTGAAAGTTTGAGGCAAGGTTCCATATTCAGTGTAATCAGTGTAATTACTAATCACCTTCTTTCTTAATCACTTTCTCAAGACCGGATAATCTAATCACCTTGCAATAAACCAGTTCCTTTTCACTCATTTCCAAATTGAACTGTCCTTTTAAGAGCCTTTTAGAACACTGTGATTTTCTGGAGAGGCCCTTCTCTCTGTCCCATCACTTTCTCAAGCTTGTTTGGAGGGAACAAGGGAGAGGGCCTTCTCCGTAGCTGCTCTCAAATTCTCTCCCATGAAAGGCAGGAATGGTCCCATTGCTGCTTGCATTTTGTTGGGAGGTAAAAACATTACCCTGCCATATACACTGACAAGGGTTGGGCTTTTAAAGATGGTGTAATTGGGATTTACTTGAATAGTTTTGATGTTTAATCAATTACTTAAATGGTTTGCAAATTTTAAATTTGTATTGTAATCTTTTTGCATTGTTTTTATTAGCATTTTTTATATTTATTGTTAGCTGTCTTGAGTCAGTGATCCAGGCAACGGTCATCTCGAGACTTGACTACTGTAACGCCCTCTACATTGGCCTTCCTTTGTCAGTGATCTGGAAACTGAAGCTGGTGCAAAATGCGGCAGCTCGTCTGCTCGCCGGGGTGCTGGCGAGGTGTCGTATCACCCCAATTCTACAACAGCTGCACTGGCTACCGATTGAGTACCAGATTACTTTCAAGGTGCTGGTACTAACCTTTAAGGCCATATATGGTCTGGGGCCGGCGTACCTGAGGGCCCGCTTATCCCCCTACCAACCCCAGAGATTACTTCGGTCCGAAGACCAAAATTTGCTTGAAGTCCCCAACATCCAGACTTATCATCTGTTCTCTACTAGGCAGAGAGCCTTCTCGATTGTAGCCCCTTACTTATGGAATGCCTTGCCAGTTGAAACCCGAACTATCCGAGACCTACTTGCTTTTCGGAAAGCCTGCAAAACCTTTCTCTTCCGACAAGCTTTCGATGGGTAAATAACTCAGGACTATGTCTGTTCTTGTTTTTATTGTATTTTAAAGTTAATTGTATTGTTTAATCTACTGCTGTAAACCGCTCCGAGCCAAATTGGGAGTAGTGGTATACAAGTCTAATAAATAATAATAATAATAATAATAATAATAATAATAATAAATTTATAAGACATATCTGAACTAGAAAGATATGCTCTCAGGTCACTATCCAATATGTAACCCATGCAAGCAAAATTGTGTTTGCATAAGCAAAACTGTTTCAGGGGCCTGACCCTCAACTGATAACAGAGTATATACAGGGTATATTCAGTTTGCCTACCTCTCTGCATGACCTGTCCCTTCTTATCAATGTATCTTCAGAAACTACATGCTACAACAACAGGATAACAGTACAGTACCCTCTGCATCACAATGACAATGAGAGAAGAATGTATGTGTCTCCCATTGGCCAATGGTCAAATCCCAGGCAGCAAAGAGTATAAAATCCCTGGTTCAAAACTGTTTCAGGGCCCTCCTTCCTTTTGAGGAGAGGCACCATAGTTTGCAAACTATATCTTTTTTCCTGTAATTTTCAATACACCCTTCTTAAATTCAAACCACTCAGATCATTTTGCCTGCTCTCTAGCTCATAGAAACTAGTCACCTTTTTTTGGCTTCAAGTGACACTTATAGGGAGATAGGTGGGATAAACATACTGGAAAGTAAATATATATATATCTTGTAACAGCTTTTTAAAACAGCAGAGGAATGCTCACCTATAAAGATGCTGTCATGGTTAACTCCATATATTGGCAGAACAATACACTATATAATTTTCCAGAGCCCTTCCAATTTTTTGACAGTTTGTTCCCACACTAGTTGGGGTGTGCATCCACTTTAGATTAAGTCCAAAGAGAGAGTCTGTTTCAGAACTAGGGACAGTCAGATTTTGTCCAAAGCAAAGGTGAGCTTTTCTGATGTAGCATCACACTAGAGAATGAATCCATTTTAAATCTGGTTTCTGCCTCCTGCAGAATTCTGGGGTTTATAGTTTAGTGAGGATGTTAAATGCTCCTCCCTAAACTACAAACCCCATAATTCTGCAGGAGGCAGAAACCGGATTTAAAGTGGACTCATTCTCTAGTGTGATTAAATGTATAGAAGGCTTTCCACAAGATTAGATTCTCACTTCAGCACAACACAGCTGATTCAGATGGTTGGCTGAGAATTTTCTACATTTTTCACCTATCTCTTTACAAAAAAAGGGGGGGTGAAAAGGGGAGGGTAGTTCTATGCCCCCAGCTTTAGCTTTGAACCACAGAATAACTGTACCAGAGAGATCTTTTCTGGAAGAAAAAAAATCCAGGAACAGAGCTTTTGAAGTCACCTGGAAGGAATTTTTCAGAAGCTGCTTCATTTTTTCACTGTGTGAGAGAGGCTGTCTCTGCAAAATGATTCAATTTAAAACCTACCCAGTTGCTATGAAAGGTTATGGTAGGTTATATTGGGTGATGAGCAGACTAAGAAAATACACATTTTGCTGTTACAAAATATGGTTTTACTTGCTATAAATCTTAGCATAGTTTACAAGAATCAAGTAGATGTCCAATGAAGTTCAGTAAATAAAAACAAAGTCTCCAAATTGTCAATGGAATAGATACATTAGATATCTCTATGTAGATCAGTGGTTCTCAGCCTATGGGTCCCTAGATGTGCTAGCCATCAACTCCCAGAAAACCTAACAGCTGGTAAACTGGCTGGGTTTTCTGAGAGTTGTAGGCCAAAACACCTGGGGATCCACAGGTTCAGAACCACTGATATAGATGATGATTCTGATGATAGCAATAGATAAGCTTTCACATCAAAGCAAGTAAACATTTTAATAAATTTATGACAGTGTACAGAAGACCTGCATAACCTGTGGACACCCAGGTGTTTGGATCTCCAACTCCCAGATGCTCTGCTCAGTTTGTCCAGTGGTCAGGAATTCTGGGAGCTAAACTCCAAAACACCTAGAGGGTCACAGGTTGTGCAGGTCTGGTGTACAGATAAGATGCTTCTCCATAAATTAAAAATCCTAAACATAAAAACATCACCATGTGAATGCAATTACCATATTGAAAAATTCAGATGTCTTGTAGTTGTTCATGGGTATTGAAGCTCAAAATGCCTTGTGAGTTCACTAAAAGCAAATTGAATGTTGCAAAGTTTTAGTAGGATGTTGTCTGTGCCTTGGTCACTTCTGAAAACTAGGCCGTTATTTTGGTAACTATGTTGAGGAAAATAAGCAGATGATTTTAAGACTTAATACAAGAAGGATGAACATGGAAATGCTGGATTTTTTTTAAAGAAAGCAGTGGAAACTTCCTTTCTTTTTTGCACCTGGATACTAGGACTGTGAAACTGATTCAGCAAAATCAATCTTATTTTACTGATTTGGACATGGTCCAGACAGGTTCAGATTGGCTTGTTATTGGCTTGGTATTACTTGGTTTAATGAGATTTGTACCGACCCAGTTTCAGACATCAAAGATAAGGCTGGAAACACCAATGAGTGTACACAGAAAGGGCCAAAGTGGTGTGAGACACAGGGGTAGGAAATAAACTACATTTCGGTCTTTAGTATCTCTAACTTTCAAATTGGTCCCAGAGTCACACCATAGGTTTTTTTTATCACAATGAGGGTTGTTTGAGGAATTATATCTCCTGCATCTCTTCATTCATTTTGGTACATTTAGTGTTAGTTGTAGATCAATGGAGAAGGGTTTCCAATGATGGTTGTTGATTATTGTCGCAGCTTGGTCTCTGTTTCTTCCTTTCCCTACCATTTATCTTGCTAATTTGAGTAGACTATCTAAATCTTCTGTTTGCTCTTCTTTTTTGTTTGTTAATTTGAGTAGTGATCTGTTTATTGTGTTCTTGTGCTTGTTTTAGATAGGTAGAGGCATGGTGATTGACTGTGGTAATAGCTACACAGTTCCTGTAAGAAAACGATCTATGCAATTATCCGTGCAATTACGGTGGAAGATGCAATCCAGGCAATATTTCTGGATGAGTTTTATATCTTTGGGAGAAATCTTCATCAGTAAGAGCACTTGGCTGTTATAAAATAGCCTGCAGAAAAAGAGTTTCACATCCCATTCTTCTTCAAGGGAATGAGTGGTCTGAATATTGAATTGCAACCCTTGAAACCAGAGTTTGAATCCCCACCTGGCTGTGGAAACCCTCTGGGTGACCTTCAGAAAATCACATGCTCAGCCTTGAAGGAAGCCAAGACCCCTTTAAATAAATCTTGGCAAGAAAAAACTGTGATAGATTTTCTTAAATGAAAATTGGAAATTACCTGAACCATATCAACCAATTCTTTCTCAGATGTCACTAGCCATATCCATATATCTATGGCCCAGCTCTTGCTTTCAAGTGACTGCTAGTACTTTTACACTGTAAGTAAATATAATAAAATAAAAATCCCACAGTTAGTGGAAACATTGATTTTAATGAATGAAATTGATGTTAATTATAATTTCATAACAATTTTGTGTAATAATTATAAGGAATTGAAAGGATTTAATCTTCAGTAAATTCATTGTGTGTTCCTTAATGGTTTCGGGTTGGACTGGATGGCACTTGTGATCTCTTCCAACATTATGATTCATGAAATAATATTTCCATTCTCAAATACTTGACCGATCCCAAAATGGCCCTTGATCTCACTGCAATTGCCCATACATGAGATAGTGATACAAATGTCACCCACTCTTAGATGAAATTTGGCAGTAGGTGGACTCTCAAATGCTTGGATTTTCTTCTCACATCATTCATTTCTAATCACTTCTTTGATTCCTCTCTGAAACCCCTATTTGTTTGTATGTGTTTGCAGAAGTAATTATATATTTATCTGATTTTCCAACTAACATATTTGTTCGAAAAAGTTATCATGATGATGATTCTATCTTATATTCTGTAAACTATAATTATATCTATCTTGATTTTTGGGTTGCTATTGATCATAAATTGAACATGAGCCAGCATCATGATGCTTGAGTAAAGAGGAAAATGCTATTTTAACTTGCAGTCATGGAAGTATCAAAATCAAGAAAATAATAGTCCCCCTATATATTGCATTGGCCTCATTGAGAGTCCCTTGCTCAGTTCTGAGTGGCTTATTTTAAGAAGGATACACATAAGTTGGCATGAATTCAGAGAAGGGCAACATGGAGAATAAGAGGTGTGGGGGAAGTCTATGAGTGCTTGAAGGAGTGGGACACGTTCAGGTTGGTGAGATAAAGGTTTGAATAACCCCAAGAGCTTCCATAAAGAAGAGGATGTTGGCTTGTTTTCTGTTGCCTCCGGGGGTATGACCAGATCTAACTGTTTTAAGTTGCAGGAGACTAAGATTTCAATTGAACATTAAAAGAAACAAATGGTTTGCAATGGAACCAGTTGCCCAGAGAGGTAATAGGGCAATGCTGATGAACCTAAGACATGTGTGGCAGAAGGGGCACACAGCACCCTCTCTCCTGGCACATGCATTGCCTGCCCCCTGCTTACCTTCCCTTTTGCTCGCTTGCCAGCTCACCTCCGTCCACCCCTTCAACCACTTTCTCATCCACCCTCCCCCCCCCCGCTTGCTCCACTTGCTTATTCGCCCTCCTGCTTGTCTCCTTCACTCACCACCCCCCAAGTATCCCCCCCCCCCCGGTTTGGACCCTCAGTGTCTAAAAGATTTATCATCACTGTGATAGGCTCTTCTTCTCTGGATGACTTCAGAAAGAGCTAGATAGCTACCTGCTGTGGATGATCTAGCTAGAGATCCTGCAAATGAGCAGGGAGTTGGAGCTTATGGACCACAGGACCATGATCCATTTCTATTATTCTTTTGAAATGCAATAGTATGCAGGTGTGTGCATTTTGTGTGTGTGTGAGGGGGGGGGGAGAATTATAGCCATTTCCAATTGTATATCAACTGAATGATCAACAAAACAATGGATTTATGTTCATATGTGATGTCAGACAGGGTCTTCATCACATTGGGTTAAATCTGAATAAATCTGGAATGAATTGAGGCTAGATCTGGATTTTCAAATCAGGTTTCAGAACAAATAGGATGGGATTAGATATACTGCTCTACCTGAAATGAAAGTGTTTCAACTACTCAGGATGATGACCTCTTGGTGTTGATACTTCAAAAATAAAAATGACACAAAAGAACTGAAGGTACTTGTAACTGCAAATTCTTGATGTCTATTTTTTCTATCATGCCATTAAAATATGGAATATGACTTGTCACCATATAAACTAACACATTTTTTTTAAAAAAAATACTCCTCCTGAATAAGATAACCCTTTATTATTGCTGATCAACATGCACAGTTTATGTTAGTAATATAAATGACAGGGGTTATAGAAAGCCCACAAGAGAGAAAAGGAAAATATTAATAAAGGATGTGCTAAATAAAGCAAACATGGAAAATATCAAACAATGAGATTAGTCACAGGGAGGAGAAAGATGCTGTTTGTTTGGAAAGGGTTCCTCTAGAGACTCTGATAGATTGTAGTGAAGTTTTGCAAATTTCACAGGAATTAGCAATGTGCACCTGCAGTCCTCTGCATATCCATAGTTGACATGAAGCTTCTACAGGGAATACTGTCACCTGGCCAAAAATAATATTACCTAGCTTCATAGATCATCGTCAGATGTTGATCTAATAATTTTTATTGGAAAGTTGGCATAGTACTCTCAGGAAATCAATGCTAGGAAGACAAGGAGATAGAGCATAAACCTGCCTAACCTCTCTCTTCTACACAACTCTTTAGTAACAGAACCTGCTAGGATGCTTTAGCTGTAGATCCTGCACTTAGCAGTGGATTGAACTCTATGGACCATGGGGCACTTTCTAACTAGGATTCTGTGATAGAACAAAAGTTATAAAGAAGCTCACTTTCAAAGCCATTTTATGCACATTCAGGCCTTGAACCACATAAAGAAAAGCTATGTGTTGCTCCAAAGTTTCCCTGAGACTTCAGAGTAAATCCAGACTGAGGACCTATGTAAACCGTTGGACCAGTTCTGATATGGAACTGGCCACAAGTGTTTACATGACCATCCCATATTTCTGGGGCAATAACTGCCCAGGGCACAGGATGACAGTTACATCCCCATCCTGTTCTCATCATAGCAGCAACCACCAGTTGTGAAATGGCTAGTGACCATCACTTGTTGAAAGAAGTAATGTCAGACAGGGTGCAAGGGCACCAGAGAAGGGGTAAATAATTTCTCCTTTCCCTCTTCTGCTCTTCTCACCAAACCAGGTTCAGCCCTGTGATAATGCAGGTTCAGCTCTATGACAGAATAATCTAAATTATAAGTGGGATATTTTGGTGGTATGGAAAAGTCCTTTGTTTACTTAGGCAAATCTTACCTGATTAAGGACAGCAAAACATTAGGTACCCTAATGTGAATGTCACCAGGGGGATTCCTCGGGAATCATAGGGAATCTGTGAGGCAGCAGGGGAATCTGTTGCCCCATGCCCCACATCCCCCACAGTGCTGCCTATCCCATTACAAGGCTGTCTGGCTCCCCCCCCCCCCCCGCGCGTGCGCACTGTCCTTATTGCTGGCAATGAGAGCATGGGAAGCCTTCAGTGTTCTTGTTGTTCCATTTTAGGATGCATTCAACACAATTAGCTGTGCATCATTTGATGGGATCTGGCGGGCCCTGTCCCCAACTCTGCTGAAAGTGTCCTATGATGGGTAAGTCTGCCCATGTGATGAAGTGGATAGTTGTTTCATTTCACATGTGCGTATTGTTAGTTTAGAAGTGCCAGAACATCTTGTATTCCTCTGTTTTTAATTTTATTTATTTATTTTTGTGGTACAGATGTAGTTTTAACTTTAAAACATTTTTAGTGACACAAAATCATTGGTAAGAAGGAAGTTCTGCAAATGCCTTAAGTGAAAAGGAAATGTTGCAGCAACGAAATTGTACAGTTCCTTGATTTATTTATTTATTTATTTTAAAGGAATGATCAGGGAGAAAATGCAAATTTTTGGCTTTACATTCAGGCAAATTCTCTGCCCACTGGAAGAAAATTGGGTGAAGACAATAGCTGTGGAGAGAAGGAACACTCAAAATACACATTACTGATCCAAAAATGCTGCAGAAGTGGCTTCAAATTACCACATGACTGAAATGGCTTTGAAAACCTGTATAATGTGTGTTGAGCACCCCTAAAATGGGATAAGACTGGTTTCACAAACTACTGCTTCAAAACAACCTGAAGATTTGTTTTCAGTGTGTTTATGGCAATGTCATGCAATTGGTTTTTTGTTTGTTTGTTTGTTTTTGTTTTGTTTCATTTATGACTAGGAAGCCTCCAATGCAGCTTGCAAGGTTAATGTAGTGGCCTAGGGTACAATGGAGTGATGGATTCAAACTACAGGGTAAAAGATTTTACATAAACATTATCATGAACTTCCCCATAATAAGAGTGTGTATGAGTCTCCTCTTTTTTAAACAAAGGCTGGATGTGGATAGATATCTGTTTGGACTGCTTTGATTGTGTATTCCTGCATGATAGGATGGGGATGGTCTGGGTGGCCCTGGTGGTCACTTCCAACTTTATAATTCTAAATTTCAGCATATTTCAGTATATTCGGTCATTTAAAAAACTCATCTAAAAAAACTTTTTTTTCAACTGCTAGGCAATATTCTTAAAAATTTAGTAACACCTGCTCAATGAATTTGTTTTGCTTACCTCCCCCCACCCCCCACCCCCCCCCAAAAAAAACTTGTTTACAGGAGTGTTCTTTTCACACATTGTGTGCTAACTGGCTCATGGGGCTATATAGATTAACTGGAAGCACTTGGGAGTTGTGATGGTAGTTGCTAAGCAACTTCTCTTCTGTTTCCCCCCCAATTTTCCCATAAAGTCTTGTGCTAAAATTAAGAAATACGTCCTGGCGATTTTAATTGGATTTGCCTCCAGAACAGTGTGCATACAATCACACCCTTAGCTCTAGGCTCCATACTTCCAGCAACAGGGAAAGAAACCAAGGCTCTCTGATCTCTCATGCTGTGCATGGTATCTGAAGATTATGCAGAGGTCTACACAAGGTGAGATTTTCCCCTTAGAAATGATAGCTATTATGGTTAAGGAGCATTGACACCAATGGCTATTGAAAACAAATTAAACTTTTATTATAGGTAATTCATTACAGATATGAAAACACTCTAATCATTCTAGCACAAGTTAAATTGGAACAAGTGAAACAAGACTAAGTTGGCTTTTCTTTTGGAACAATAGGAAAACGAAGAAGAGCTGGACAGAAGTGAATGTGATCCCTAAGAACATCATTTTACAAAAAGTTAAGATGAGTGAAAAAGACATGGATATATTTTGGTCATTGAAACATTATTTCATCCTATCTTTAAAAGGTGCGTGTTGTTATATTGCCACTAAGAAAGAAGGTAAACATAAAAAAGAATCTCCATCCTCTAACACAAAGGATTTGGAATACACTGGGGTCTACCTGTATGGTAGATAGAAGTAGAAGCAATTAAGCAAGACAAATAATGTGGAATGTAAGTGACTATTAAGTAGAGGTTCAATAGTTAAAATCATGTTTATATTTTTTTGCTTAATTTTCATTATTTCAGCTAAAGTATGCAGAATTTGTAGAATTGGAGCAAAAATGTTTAATTTTTTTTAAATTGTGCCATCTACTTGTTATTCCAAAATGCTATTGCTTTCAGAATTTCCAATTTCTCATGTCCTGGCCAAGTTTAATTTGTTCTTGTACTTCAGTCTAAAATTACAATGATGTCACAACATTACAACTAAAATGACAGCACTATAAAACTCCTGCAGAGAGAAAAGATACTGACATGTTTTTAAGTTTTGCCTTTCTTACAACATTGTTTTGCAAAAATAAAAGAGAAAATTAAGAGATGCTTAAACATCCAAGAAAAGAAATCTTCCCCATGAATAATGGAAGTGGTCCAGGGATTCTCCAACAGGGATTTCACTCACACTGCACCCACTAATGGATCATTCATGGGGAAAAGTACTATGAGACATCCACATATGAAGATGCTACCAAATTGTTGCAGGAAATGGGATTATTAACAGATTAGTTCAACATTTTTAAAAGACTTTATTTTCAACAATCCTGAAATATAACAATGCCAGGAGAAGCAACAACGTTGTGATAAGGCTTAGGCAATAGTGGGGAGGAGGGAGGTACTATGATGAAATAATAGCATGGTGTGGCAACTCCCTTAAACACATTTCTGACACACTTGCCATGAACAAATTTCCACTCTTACTCCACTTTTCCTAGCATCACATGCATGGGGAGAAAGAGGTTTAATTTGCTGGGGATGAATCATAGAACCATAGAGTTGAAATAGATCTCGTGGGGCACCCAGTCCAACCCCCTGCCAAGAAGCAGGACATTCGCATTCAAAGCACCCAACAGAAGCCTCCAAAGAAGAATCCTCCATCGCACTTTGGGGTAGAGAGTTCCACTGTTGAACAGCTCTCACAGTCAGAAAGTTTTTCCTAATGTTCAGGTGGAATCTCTTTTCCTTTAGTTTGAAGACATTGCTCTGCATCCTAGTCTCCAGGGCAGCAGAAAACAAGTTCGCTCCCTCCTCCCTATGACTTCCCCTCACATATTTATACATGGCCATTATGTCTCCTCTCATTCTTCTCTTCTGCAAGCTAAACATGCCCAGCTCTTTAAGCCGCTCTTCATAGGCTTTTTCTCCAAACCCTTGATCATTTTAGTTGCCCTCCTCTGGACACATTCCAGCTTATCAATATCCCTCTTCAATTGTGGTGCCCAGAATTTGATATAGTATTCCAGATGTGATCTAACCAAGGCAAATTAGAGGGGTAGCATGACTTCCCTGGATTTAGACACTATACTCCCTATTTATGCAGGCCAAAATCCCATTGGCTTTTTAGCTGCAACATCACATTGTTGGCTCATGTTTAATTTGTTGTCCACAAGGACTCCAAGATCTTTTTCACATGTACTGCTCTTGAGACAGGAGTCCCCCATTCTGTATCTTTGCATTTCATTTTTTCTGCATTTATCTCCACTGAACTTAATTTTGTTAGTTTTGGCCCATTGAATTCTGTGTGGGTCAAAAGCATAGGTGAATTGCATTTTCTTCAGGTGTAGGAAATCAAGACAAGGAGAAGCTGATACAAAATACTGGCAAATATTCTTCCTCAGGAATTTATTCAACTAGATGAGAAATATATATTTACTACAGTATATTTCATATTGAGAACAGAGATCCACCCATCTCTCTGATCAATATTTTAAGGATCTATGCCAGTTAGGAACAGCATAATCAACATAACGGCTGCCATATACAATGAGGTATGCCTATTTTGCTGGTTATAAAACAGCCTCACTTTCCTGTCTTGTGAGGTAACTTTTACATGTATTATTCTCAGCATCTATCTGTACAATCAGAGAATCATCCAGTCAGTCACTGACAATGCCAAAAAAGATTGTCCACTCCAATCAGAAATCAAATCTTACGGCCTTCCATATAGGATCACCAAATGACCAATTACTAATCTTCAATAAAGTCCCCAATGACCTTCTTACAAGCAAGCTAATCAAATTCAAAGTGCTGGCTTTAGCATCTCAACATCGATACCGAAATACAACACCGCCTGAGCTCTGCAAGTGCAGCATTTTCCAGAATGAAGCAGAGAGTGTTTGAGGACCGGGACATCCGTAGGGAGACCAAGGTGCTTGTCTATAAAGCTATTGTCCTCCCAACCCTGCTATATGCCTGTGAGACGTGGACTGTCTACAGACGTCACATGCAACTCCTGGAACGATTCCATCAGCGCTGCCTCCGTAAAATCCTGCAAATCTCCTGGGAAGACAAGCGGACAAACGTCAGTGTGCTGGAAGAAGCAAAGACCACCAGCATTGTAGCGATGGTCCTCCAACATCAACTCCGCTGGGCCGGCCACGTTGTCCGGATGCCTGACCACCGTCTCCCAAAGCAGTTGCTCTACTCCGAACTTAAGAACGGAAAACGGAACGTTGGTGGACAGGAAAAGAGATTTAAAGATGGGCTCAAAGCCAACCTTAAAAACTCTGGCATAGACACTGAGAACTGGGAAGCCCTGGCCCTTGAGCGCTCCAGCTGGAGGATAGCTGTGACCAGCAGTGCTGCAGAATTTGAGGAGGCACGAGTGGAGGGTGAAAGAGAGAAACGTGCCAGGAGGAAGGCACGTCAAGCCAACCCCGACCGGGACCGCCTTCCACCTGGAAACCAATGCCCTCACTGCGGAAGAAGATGCAGAGCAAGAATAGGGCTCCACAGCCACATCCGGACCCACAAGGAAATCCATAATGGAAGACCATGTTACTCGTCCAACGAGGGATCGCCTAAGTAAGTAAGTAAGCTGGCTTTAGCCTATAAAGTCCTAAATGGTTCTGGCCCGATATACCTGTCCAAATGTATCTCCCCCTATGAACCATTTCAGAATTTAAGATATTCTGGGGAGCTCCTGCTCTCAGTCCTGCCTCCTTCGCAGGTGTGATTGGTGGGGACAAGAGACAGGGCTTTTTCAGTGGTGGCTACTCAGCTGTGAAATTCCCTCCCCATTATTATTAGATCAGCCCCCTCCTTCCTGACCTTCCAAAAGAGTGAAAATGTGGCTTTGGGATCAAGCCTTTGGAGAACAATTGTGTAATAGACAGATATGTAATTATGTGCAATGAACACTGGAATGGCCCAGATTATGATTGGGATAGCATGGTTAAGAGTGAATGTAATGTTTTAATATGTTTTAATTCTATCTTAAAATGTTTATTTTAATTGTACATTGTTTTAAGGCATCAAATAGTTCAGTTCTTGTGGGTTTTTTCGGGCTATATGGCCATGTTCTAGAGGCATTTCTCCTGACGTTTCGTCTGCATCTATGGCAAGCATCCTCAGAGGTAGAGGTCATCAAATAGTTGCTTATGTTAAAGCCATCTTGAGTCCCCTTCGGGGTTGAGAAGAGCAGGGTATAAATATAGTAAATAAATAAATAAATACTATTAGGTGGAATAAATAAATACAAGGGTGCTCTCCAATAGTTCCACTTCATCCTGGAAAGAAGTGACTAGTGGAGTGCCACAGAGTACAGTTCTGAGCCCAGTACTATTCAACATCTTTATTAATAACTTGGATGAAGGTTTAGAGGGCATACTTATCAATTTTGCAGATGACACCAAATTAGGAGGGATAATTAATACTCCAGAGAACAATTCAAAATGACCGTAACAGATTTGAGAGCTGGGCCAAAACTAACAAAATGAATTTCAGTAAGGACAAATGTAAGATACTACACTTAGGCAGAAAAAAAATGAAATGCAAGGATACATGATGGGTGACGCCTGACTCAACAACAGTGTGATGCAGCAGCTAAAAAAGCCAATTGGATTTTGGGCTGCATCAAAAGGAGTATATATTTTATTTACTCTATTTGTATCCCAGCTTTCTCTACCTCAAAGGGGACTCAAGGTAGCTTTACAAATGGCAGCTATTCAATGCCTTTGGACAACAAACTGTTAAAATATACATAAGTTAAAAATTAAAATTAAATGCACATTAAAACATATAAAACATTGCATTCACTATTAAAATCATGTCACCCTCAATCATAATCCGGGGCCGTTCCAAAGATCAATTGCACATATTTTTAAGCTAGTTTTGCATTATAGAATAATCTCCAAAGGTTTGGTCCCAAAGCCAGGTTTTCATTTTCCTTCTGAATGCCAGGAGGGAGCTGCTCTAATGTCACTAGGGAGGGAGTTCCACAGCCAAGGTGTCTAGATCAATGGAAGTCATGGTGCCATTGTATTTTGCTTTGGTTAGACCTCATCTGGAATACTGTGTCCAATTCTGAGCACCACAGTTCAAAAGAGATATTGACAAACTAGAAAGTGTTCAGAGGAGGGCAACTAAAATGATCAAAGGTCTGGAGACCATGCCCTATGAGAAGTGTCTTAAAGAACTGGGGATGTTTAGTCTGCAGAAGAGAAGGTTGAGAGGAGACATGATAGCCATGTATAAATATGTGAAAGGATGTCATAAGGAAGAGGGAGCGGGCTTGTTTTCTACTGCCCTGAAATGTGATCAAATCATAGGAAAGAAGATTCCATCTGAACATTAAGAAGACCTTCCAGACAGTAAGAGCCATTCAGCAATGGAACTCTCTGCCTCAGTGTGTGATGGAAGCTCATTCCTTGGAAGCTTTTAAGCAGAGGCTGGATGGCCATCTTTGATTGTGCTTTTTGGGCATGGCAGGGGGTTAGACTAGATGGTCCATGTGGTCTCTTCCAACTCTATGATTCTATGATTCTAATGACCACTATACTGATGATTAAGGACATCTTTACATAGGGTTTTTTTTTGGCCCCGTTTTCCATTTCTGGACAGGGCCTGCTGAGCGTCATCAGATGTTGCTGGCTTGGCCCTGCCCATATTCCTCCCAAAGTGGAGAGTAAGTGTTGCAAGATGCTTCCTATGCTGCTACAGAGAGGAAAGTGGGGTTTTTTTTAGTAGCTCCAATGGAGCTACCCACACTTTCCTTTATTTTCCCGTATATGATAAGGGAAAGGCCAATGGGCACAGCAACAGGGTACCAACTCGCCTTGTCCCATCCACACCATATGATGGGGGAAAGGGGTAGGTTGTGCAGTGCGCCATGAAGCAGTTTGCATGCCAGCAACTGCCAGCAAAACAACATGGCATGTGAAGAGGTCTTCTTGAGGCTAATCGTACAAATGCCACATGCATTTGAAGTTTGTCACTTGTTTATTATTTTCTGTGCCAGATTTTTTTATGTCTATTGTTTTGATTTAGGTTGATTTCTGTCCAGAATTAGCTGGTATTTCTTCCATAGTTATTTCACTTCTTACTCTACGCAGACAGTCTTATTTCTTAAATATTCTGACTTCAGAGCCATAAATTTTGGATCGGATGTACCAAACTATTGCTCACAACATACTAGCTAATAGGGAATCTTGATAGGGAATCTTGATAGACAAGGCGCAAAATGAACACCCAAGCCCTTCAAGAGCCCTCCAGGCGAGCCCATCTCCAAACAGCACTCAAGGACCATCTACCCACAGTACACCCCGAAAATGTTGAGGAACACTGGAACAAACTGAAGACCTCCATCATCCAAGCCTGCGAAGAATCTATTGGATACCAAGCCAAGAAACATCAAGACTGGTTTGATGAAAATGACATCGAGATCCAACAGCTAATCGACAAGAAAAGGAAAGCCTTCCAAACATGGCAGAGAGACATCAACTGTGCTGCTAAGAAAAAGATCTACGCCAGTGCAAAAGCTGAGGTCCAAAGAAGGACAAGAGAACTCAAGAACATCTGGTGGACAAAGAAGGCTGAAGAAATCCAACACCTGGCAGATACCCATAATGCTCAAGGATTCTTCAAAGCCACAAAGGTCATCTATGGGCCAAGAAACCATGGCATACAGCCTCTACGCTCATCAGACGGAACCAAACTCCTGAAGGACCAAAAGTCAATTGCACTACGTTGGAAAGAACACTACCAAAGCCTCCTAAACCGCAGCTCCAGTGTGGCCGAAGAGGTCCTCTCACAAATCCCGCAACAACAAACCAGGGATGAGCTTGCAGCAGTGCCTAGTTTGGAAGAAGTCAGCAATGCCATTAGCCAACAAAAGAACAACAAAGCCAGCGGACCAGATGGGATCCCTGCTGAAATCTTTAAAGAGGGAGGACCTGCGCTGACACACCAACTCCACCAGCTCATAGAAAAAGTGTGGGTGACCGAGAAAATCCCAGCAGACTTCAAGGATGCCACCATCATCACCCTCTTCAAAAAAGGGGAAAGAACAGACTGCGGAAACTATCGAGGTATCTCCCTTCTAACCTCCGCTGGGAAAATCCTCACAAGAATCCTTGCAAACCGCCTTCTGCCCCTCTCAGAAGACACCCTCCCAGAATCCCAGAACGGCTTCCGCCCCTCCAGAGGAACTGTGGACATGATCTTCACTGCACGACAACTCCAAGAAAAATGCAGGGAACAAAACCAACCTCTGTACATGGCATTCATCGACCTTGCAAAGGCATTCGACACAGTGAATCGCAGCGCTCTCTGGACCATCCTCCAAAAAATCGGGTGCCCAAGCAAATTTGTGAACATCCTGCGGCTCCTCCACGATGACATGATGGCAACAGTCTTGGATAGCAATGGCTCCCAAAGTGACCCATTTAAGGTGGAATCGGGTGTCAAACAGGGATGTGTTATTGCCCCAACTTTATTCTCCATCTTCATCGCCATGATACTACACCTTGTTGATGGGAAGCTTCCCACCGGAGTGGAAATCATCTATCGGACAGACGGCAAGCTATTTAACCTCAGCAGACTGAAAGCCAAAACCAAGGTCACAACAACATCTGTTATAGAACTCCAGTATGCTGATGACAATGCCGTCTGTGCGCATACAGAAGAAGATCTACAAGCCACTCTAAACACCTTTGCAGAAGCATACACAAAGCTTGGCCTGTCACTGAACATCGAGAAAACCAAAGTGCTGTTCCAGCAGTCACCAGCCATCCCCTCTCCAATGCCAGAGATACAGCTTAATGGCGTAACATTAGAAAATGTCGACCATTTCCGCTACCTTGGCAGCCACCTCTCCACCAAAGTCAACATCGACGCCGAAATACAACACCGCCTGAGCTCTGCCAGTGCAGCATTTTCCAGAATGAAGCAGAGAGTGTTTGAGGACCGGGACATCCGTAGGGAGACCAAGGTGCTTGTCTATAAAGCTATTGTCCTCCCAACCCTGCTATATGCCTGTGAGACGTGGACTGTCTACAGACGTCACATGCAGCTCCTGGAACGATTCCATCAGCGCTGCCTCCGGAAAATCCTGCAAATCTCCTGGGAAGACAAGCGGACAAACATCAGCGTGCTGGAGGAAGCAAAGACCACCAGCATTGAAGCAATGGTCCTCCAACATCAACTCCGCTGGACAGGCCACGTTGTCCGGATGCCTGACCACCGTCTCCCAAAGCAGTTGCTCTACTCCGAACTCAAGAACGGAAAACGGAATGTTGGTGGACAGGAAAAGAGATTTAAAGATGGGCTCAAAGCCAACCTTAAAAACTCTGGCATAGACACTGAGAACTGGGAGGCCCTGGCCCTTGAGCGCTCCAGCTGGAGGTCAGCTGTGACCAGCAGTGCTGCAGAATTCGAGGAGGCACGAGTGGAGGGTGAAAGAGAGAAACGTGCCAGGAGGAAGGCGCGTCAAGCCAACCCCGACCGGGACCGCCTTCCACCTGGAAACCAATGCCCTCACTGCGGAAGAAGATGCAGAGCAAGAATAGGGCTCCACAGCCACATGCGGACCCACAAGGAAACCCATGATGGAAGACCATCTTACTCGTCCAACGAGGGATTGCCTAAGTAAGTAACTAGCTAATAGGGAATGGTAAGCACTGGGAATTTATGAGCAACTTGGGATATATTTACACTAAGGAGTATCAGCTATTTCTTAACATCAAGGGGATAGCTCTTGTTCAAACACATGAAGTTTTATGAAATAAATTGATTGTGTATTTTTAATGACATAGCACCAATAATACACAAGCAAAGAGACATTGCAGTGTTCCCTTTTCTTTTCTGAAATGTCAATAGAACTGCCCTATCACAGATAAATTGTATCTAATCCACAGTGGGATATTATCCAGAGTTAGCTAATGCGCTTTGACATCTACTCCCATGTTATGTTGCCTCACACAAAGCACTTGGCTATTTATCCATATGGAATTATAGAAAGATTTGAACAGACAGCTACAAAACAGAAGTAATATTAAGTGGGCACATACATGCAACAGCTATTTGCCTTCCAGGCTCTTGGGGGGATGCAACTTCAATGGAGCCACCCACATGTAACATTGTGTGCTCTCGGGCAATTACTTATTAAATACAAATGGAATATTGAGGGCTGCATTTCAGTTTCATAATGTGTTTTTATATTACATTAAAATAAAATAAAAAGATAAAACATTGCTTCCAAAATACACTTCACAGCTGCTTCATTGAGATTACGAAAACACAGACTAAATATTAGATTAATCCCCAAGTTTATACTATCCATCAAGGGCATGTGGTAGGATAAATTAATTGAATTCTTTTGCCTTTGCTTGTTTCAATGTATTATTTATACTGTCTCCAGTCTACTTTTGTAAATCAACACAAGCTGTAAAACTAACTAGGAAAACTTAAGCAAATAACATCATAAAAACTGTACTGAATGCACATACAATATTTCAGTAAATGTATGTTAAAACCTTTACATAAACTAATCTGGAAAAAACATTCAGCGTACTATGAAAGCTACAAATATCTGGAATAGCTAGCATAAAAGAAATCAGTTAGAATAACAGAGGTTTCCCAACACTAAGCTATCATAAATAGTATTAGTACATTTATTACATCCATGTAACAAGATTGGGGCTCATCTGGCTACTGGAAGCAACTGCTCCCCTTCAGCACTTTCTCTACAGGTGGGCGCAGGGACACACATCTTTTTCTCTGTATGTTACATCCATACAAGTATCATAGAATCATAGAGATGGAAGAGACCTTGTGAGCTATCCAGTCCAACCCACTGCTAAGAAGCAGGAAAATCAAAGCACCCCTGTCAGATGGCTATCAAGCCTCTGTTTAAAAGCCTCCCAAGAAGGAGCTTCCATCACACTCCGGGGCAGAGAGTTTCACTGCTGAACAACAGCTCTCACAGGTAGGAAGTTCTTCCTAATGTTAGGTGGAATCTCCTTTCCTGTAGTTTGAAGCCATTGTTCTGCATCATAGTCACCTGGGCAGCAGAAAACAAGACTGCTCCCTTTTCTTTATGACTTCCCCTCACATATTTATATCTGTATGCATGAAGGAGTTCATCAAGCCCAATAACACCTGTGAATACGATTTTTTTATCCCAAAATAAATCCACATGCTCTATTTTCCTGCAGTGGCTAGTTGTTGCTATTCCTTGGTTCGTTTTAGAATATTAAAAGCAAGAGAAAGGTTGGAGGGGGAATCTCACTCTTATCATTCTAAACTTCGCCAGGATTAATTTCACTTGATAAACAGCATTCATATCCATATCAATTAAAACAAGGAACTTGACATTTAAAGTATTTTGTAGTGGTGATATGTAAGAAGGTCATTGGGATAGTGATAAAATTCCACAAGTTTCTGTTATTATTTTTAAGTACTGTCCATTAATGTAACAAAGAGCCAGCTTTATTCCAGTTTTAATGGCTTCCTCCCAACCATTATACACAGCTTCTATAAAGTTCTCTTGGTTTTTTTCTCTCACGACAAAGAGGAAGTTACTCACTGTAGTGGTTTGAGTATTGGACAGAGACTGCATCTATGCTGTAAAAATAGTGCAGTTTGATACCATTTTATTATATTTATTTATATCCCACTTTATCTCTCCACAAAGGAGACTCAAAGCAGCTTACATTAAAAGCATTTTAATGCATTTTAAAATCTACAAATATATAAACATTAAAACAGAATTAAATATTAATAGTATTAAAATTTCACAATTAACATTCATAAAAAATGATTTAAATCATATTCAACACTTTCATTTAACTACCATGGCTCATTGCTATGGAATCATGGGAACTGAAGTTTAGGCACCAGCATTCTTTGGTAGAGAAGGCTAAAAACCTTGTTAAATCATGACTGATAATTCCTTAGCATTTAGCCATGGCAGTGATAGTGGTGGCAAAATGCATGAATTCTACAGTGAAGAAGTACCCTAGGACTCTGCAAGCCTTGGGTTTTAATTCCTATTCAACCATGTAAACCTGCTGGAATACCTTGGCCACGTCTTGCATTGTAAGCCTCAGAGGGAGGCAATGGCAGAGCTCCTCTGAATAACTCTTGCCACAACAAGGCCTACCACCTCATCACACTAGAGAATGAATCCATTTTAAATCCGGTTGCTGCCTCCTGCAGAATTCTGGGGTTTATAGTTTAGGAAGGAGCCTTTAACAGCCTCTTGTTGTCTATTCATTCAGTCGCTTCTGACTCTTCATGACCTCATGGACCAGCTCACACCAGAGCTCCCTGTTGGCTGTGGCTACCTCCAGTTCCTTCAAAGTCAAGCCAGTCACTCCAAGGATGCCATCCATCCATCTTGCCCTTAGTCAGCCTCTCTTCTTTTTTACTTCCATTTTCCCCAGCATCATTGTCTTCTCTTAAGTTTTCCTGTCTTCTCATTATGTGGCCAAAGTACTTCATCTTTGCCTCTAATATCCTTCCCTCGAGTGAGCAGTCGGGCTTTATTTACTGGAGTATGGACTGGTTTGATCTTCTTACGGTCCAAGACACTCTCAGAATTTTCATCCAGCACCACAGTTCAAAAGCGTCTATCTTCCTTTGCTTAGTCTTCCTTATGGTCCAGCTCTCACATCCATAGGTTACTACAGGGAATACCATTGCTTTAACTATGTGGATCTTCAGTGCCAGAGTGATGTCACTATTTTATTGGGATTGGTCATTGCTCTCCTCCCGAGAAGTAAACGTCTTCTGATTTCCTGGCTGCAGTCTGTGTTTGCAGTAATCTTCGCACCTAGAAATGCAAAGTCTGTCACTGCCTCCACGTTTTCTCCCTCTATTTGCCAGTTATCAATGTGGCAAAAGTTATTAACAGCCACAATAAACTACAAACCACAGAATTCTGCAGGAGGCAGAAACCAGATTTAAAGTGGATTCATTCTCTAGTGTGATGAAGTAGCTACTAGGAGAGTATCTCCATATGTCACAGTTGATTTGAAAACCCATGACAGCAACAATTTCACTATGACCTCCATTTTATTGTTGAGGAGAATATTTCAAGATACAAGTAGAACCTGTATCCTTAATGCTTACTTCAGTACTTGCAGTGAAATCCCCATGGCTCTTGACTGATAATAACTGCACACATTTTCAGATACTTGTCTACAGGAGACAGAGGCATTGTATCATCTTGTTGCACTAATTGCCACATAGACCCACGTATCTAGTACTGCACTTCGTCTAGCCTCATCATTTATGGATATAACATTTATTTCTTCATTGCACCTTTTCTTTTCTCTAGTCAATCAATTCTTCTAGCAGTACATAAAGCCCAATCATTACCCCTAAGACTCCCTAGTCATTAGGCTGTGTGATGACATGCCGCTCAGTGCATCTCACTTAGTGCTCTTTAAATGCCAAGATTCATGATGAACTTGAAATAAATTTGTCGTGCTTATAGTTAGCAGAAGTCAATGAGCTCAAACTCTTCTCAGATAAATTGTGCCGCTAGTACCTGTGCATTATGAGCTTGATGAGCACCATGAACACAACCATTACCATCTGTTTTACTAGGAACAGCTATACTGCAGTAGCCGCGAGGCTTTTTCAAGTTGGCACCTTGGAAGTGTGCCAAAGGCAGAAAATTCTCATACGTCATCTTCGAGGAAGCTACTGTGCAATCCATCGTGCATACGGAAGAATGTGCACCCAGGATGAGTTTAATTACATCCATTTGTCCTTTTTGTAAATGTCCCTGTGTGCAGAATAGATTGCTTTAGCCATTAGTCTGAATCATTCTGCAGAGTCAGCATGGAATATTTGCTGGGTATTCAAAACTTTGAGGATAGATTTGTTTGAAGCCTCATTTGCAGGGATACCATGGCAAAACTCTACAGCACCCTGATTTTTCTCCTGCCGTTACTCATTGCTAGGCCTCACTGCTTTTCTGGTCCTTTGACCAAAGTGAATGAGGGAGGGTGAAGTATTAAGAGGAAAGAGAAAGGACTACAGTCTTTACTGATCCCATCTACTTGTGATGGACCCAGAGAAAAACTGATAGCATAAATGGTCTGTCCCAAAGGTAATGAGAATGATTATTTAATTGAATATACATTCAGTTATAGTTTATCCCTTTGAAAATGCCTGTTATGGCATTGCTGCCACACTTCATAGTAGTGGAGGAATGTTTTCAACTGAATGTTTTCAACTGAAATGTGTCCAGAAGAGGGTGACTAAAATGATAAAGCATCTTAAGACCATGCTCTATGAGGAGGGCTTAGTGAGTTGGACATGTTTAGCCCGCAGAAGAGAAGATTGCGAGGAGACATGATCACCATGTTTAAATATTTGAAAGGCTATCATAAGGAAGAGAGAACAGGCTTATTTTCTGCTGCCCTGGAGACTAAGACTTGAAACAATGGGTTCAAACTATAGGAAAGGAGTTTCTACTTGAACATTAGAAAGAACTTCCTGACTGTAAGAGCTATTCGACAGTGGAACTCTCTGTGTAGTGGAAGTGCCTTCCTTTGAGACTTTTAAACAGAGGCTGAGGCCCATTTGTCTGGGGTACTTTGTGCTTTTTTTGCATGTTAGGAGGTTGGCCTAGATGGCCCATGTGATCTCTCCCAACTCTATTATGCTATGATTCTAAGGACTTCATCCCATGCAGTAAAATCAGCATTTCAACACATTTAAGAATCAGCAACCCATGATGCCTTTCACATGACGCAAGCTTCTGAAGTGTTGGTTTTCCCAAGGATTCCTAAGCTTGTTGGCAATTTACTTATTTTTAAATTTCCCATGTAGAGATGGGCAAAATTGCCATTTTTCCCGTGTAGTGTTAATCCCTGTTGCCTGCTAGTAAATAAAACAATGATGCCATGTGTGGGAGGAACCAAAATGCTCATTTCCCCAATTTTAAACCGCTTCCTACTATCAACAATGCAGAGGCTTAAGGAAAGATCAGGGTAAATTTAAAACCACTTCCTATGATCTAGAGTGATGTCTTTTTAAAAATATAAATAATTGAAAATCTGGAGGGACAATGAGAGGAAACAAATCTCTACCATGTGATGGCAAATCAAATGGATAAATCCTAAAGAAAGTGGAGAAAAGGAGAAGGTGTGATGGGGGTAGGAGAATCTTCTGTTTAATTTCCAAACGTGTCACCGTGAATCTTAAGGTAAAACCAGTGAGCCCAAATGATTTACTTATCCCATGTGATGAAGTTCTATGATAACTGTCCCAAAATAATGTTCTTTGAGGTGGGTTTTGAGCTTAGGGAAAAAGTTACCTGGAACCAAGTCAGGGCTATATAGCAGGTGGGAAAGAGTTTAGAACAGCCTTCACATGCACCACGTTTTCAGTTATTGAAGTTGAAGGAAGGTGCTCCTTTGCATTTTCACCCATGACAAGATACAAAAACTACTATGCATTTTTCTAAAATACCAACTGCTACAAAGGCATGGACCCAACTGAGAAAACTGAGAAAGGTCAAACAGTATGCCTGGGTTCCCCCTCCGTCTACCTCAATCCTCATTTTTCTGTCCTGGTTCTTATTTATTTATTTATTTATTTATTTCGAGCTTTTATAACCCGGTCTTCTCGACCTCCGAAGAGGGACTCAGGCCGGCTAATTTATTTATTTATTTATTTATTTCGTATACTTCTACCCTGCCCTTCTCAACCCCCGAGGGGGGACTCAGGGCAGCTTACAAAAAGGCACATCTTGGTGCCTGCACAAATACAATAACATATAAAACCAGCAATTAAATGGTCAACAATTAAAAACAATTAAAACAGCAATATATCACATAATCCATAGCCAATCTCAGACACAGCGTTCGCCACTCAGAGTTCATATTTCGTTCCACCTTGTCCAGTTCCTATCCATCGTCACAGTCCCTTATTCATCTGCCAAATTACCCAAACGCCTGGTCCCACATCCATGTTTTTAATTTCTTTCTGAAGGAAAGGAGGGATGTTGCTGATCTGATCTCCCCGGGGAGTGAATTCCATAGGTGAGGGGCCACCACTGAGAAGGCCCTGCTCCTCGTCCCCGCTAACAGCAGAGGGTTAAAATACAATAAGATAAACCACAGTAAACATCATAATACAATAGTACAAAAATACATTAAAATACAATTATACAACTTACAAAAGGTCAGTTCATCAGAATAAATCATAAATTCATCGCCATCCGCCCGTGTGGTCAGCAGTTATTGACTCAATCATCATTCTGCAAATGCAGTATTCCAAAGCCATGTTTTTATCAGCTTTCTAAAAGTCAGGAGGGAAGGGGCAGATCTAATCTCCATCGGGAAGGAGTTCACCACCGAGAAGGCCCTGTCCCTCGTTCCCACCAATCGCAATTGCGAAGGAGGTGGGACCGAGAGCAGCCCCCCCCCCCAGAAGATCTTAATAACCTTGATGGTTCATAGGGGAGAATTCGTTCGGACAGGTAAATTGGGCCGGAGTTGTTTAGGGCTTTATAGGTCAAAACCAGCGCTTTGAATTGTGCTCGGAAGCTGATTGGCAGCCAGTGGAGCTGACACAACAGAGGAGTAGTATGCTCCTGTTAGTAGTCTGGCTGCCGCTCGTTGGACTAGTTGTAGCTTCCGGGCAGTCTTCAAAGCCAACCCCACGTAGAGAGCATTGCAATAGTCTATACGGGATGTAACCAGAGCGTGGACCACCGTGCACTTCTGCACTTCACCAAAAAAAAATCATTCTCACTTTTGGAACAGACCACATTCTAAGTAGCAATGATATCAAAGAGCCACAAAAGATAGAGTTTAGTGAGGAAGGAAATTTAAGGAAGGCATCTTGACCAAAAGCTTTTCAAAATTAGAAACCACCACTAGGTTTGTGCTCAAGTTGTTGTTATGCAACTATGAGCTGACCATAATGTGGGTTTTTTGGGGGACATCCAAGATCATCTCATAGGCTTTCATGGGAGAGCAGAGAATTGAACCCTGGTTTTCAGAGTTGTAATGTAATGCTCACACCACTATACCCCATTGGGTCTCTTGGGGCTCAAGTACTACTTCAAATAATCCTTAACTACATGGAACCAAATTCTTCGGGATATCCTCCCTTGGTGTGAAGAATAAATGCCAGAATGCAGCCAAGCTGGCAAACCTTATTTAATGAGAAAGCACAGAAAAAACAGAGGGACCACACCAGGAACTTGTACTGAGAAGGATAAGATTCTGCACCCTTCTCTTTCCCCCAAATTAACTGAGTGCAAACTACTTTTGAACTTTGAATTCAGTTTGTGGAAATTGAGGTAAGCTGAGAAGAAACACGGAAAGTGAGAGGAGGCAGCCAACAGAAGGTTGCTTGGTACAGTCTGACAAATTGGGACACTTGGAAGGTATGCATTACTAGGCTGCGCTTGACCTGTTCAAGGAGAAGACTCAAGTCTTCTGGTAGTGCTGTGATGAACTTTTGATACCTGTCATGCTCAAGGCACCTCATGTCTCCAAAAAAGAGCATAATGGGCTGAGTTTTTTTGTTGTTGTTGTGTCAGGAGCAACCGCTCCTGTTGTGAGAGAATTGGCCGTCTGCAAGGATGTTGCCCAGGGGACGCCTGGATGATTTTCGATGTTTTATCATCCTTGTGGGAGGCTTCTCTCATGTCCCCACATGAGGAGCTGAAATGGGCTGGTGATAGAGGAAAGATCAGCCTTGACCTCTTCCACTGGCGGGAGAAGAGGCAGTCACAAGAAATCTGTTTCTCTACTTTCTGCCAGGTAAAAGATTCAGTTCCACATGTCAATTACACCAAGGCTGCAAAACTGAACAGAAGCTCTATCAACTCATTGCCACTAGATAGGAAACTAAGGACAACTTGGCTGTCTCTGTGTGTGGTTGTGTGTGTGTGTGTGTGTGTATGTATGTATGAGAGAGAGAGAGAGATATGCTCAATTGATTTGGGATTTACAGGATGGTACTTCATATCATTTTCATATCATGTTGTCTCAGACTCTACAACTGATAAGAATCTTGTGTCATGGAGAACTTGTGAAATTATTCAGCCTTCATTTGGTTCCATCTCACTAAGGATAAAACAAATTTCAAGTTGACAACTGGGAAAAACAACTGCTTATCGCTTTCAAAAGACAACATACAGCATTAGTATGAATCAGTCTCTAGCTTTAATTGGAATTCACAGCTCCACTGTAAAGCAAGGAGCAAAACTAAAACAACAATAATAAGGTCATCCATATAGAAAAATATGGCTTAATTAATTAATTTTAGATAACACTTTCGGATCAATAGAAGCTGATTTGGGTACTACCTAGTAGTTGGAGGACATGAATACTCCTCTCTACTACATTCACTAAAATACTATTTTTTCACATTCTTGTTTGCTTCTTTTCTTTTTACACACAGTACATATGTTGCTTGATTTGTGACTCTGTCTCCTGTCACATTATCATGTCTCTATGGAAAAACATGTATTTGTGTGTTTATTTCACTAATATTTCTATATAAATTGCCTTTCGACCCAAGAACATCCCAAGGTAGCGTACAAAACAACTCTTACAACATTTTAAACAACAAAACAAAGAACAAACCATTTACTGTATTTTTTTAAAAATGAAGAGAGAAAAATCAGCTATCATCTCAATAGCAAACCTTTAAAAACTGACAGGCATATACATTTTGATCATCACCTAAAATGGAGCAGAGGTGGGATCCGCATGATAACTATGCATTTGTGTTCCTTTAATTCCAGAACTTATAGACAGGGAAGAAGGGAATCTCTGGCTGCATCCACACTGTGAAATTAATGTAATTCAATTCAACACCACTTTAACTACCATGGCTGAATGCTATGGAATTGTGGGAGTTGTAGTTTTGCAAGATCTTTAGCCTTCTCTGCCAGAATATTGGTGCCAAACCCATTATTCCATAGCACTATGTCATAGCATTTAAATACTGCATTAATTCTGACCTTTGTCCTGACTTCAAACTTAAGAACAATTTTCCTTGAAAACATAGCTATGAGAAGCCATTAAGACAATGCCATGAAGTTAAAGATTTCCTGCTATACCAAAGAGTCTTGGATTCTTATGACTTGATTCCTTTTATTTGGAGGACTTTGGATGGCAACAGCTACACCATCATGGTTTTGATGGCTATAATTGATACACATTACTTCAAGCACCCCTCCTCCCCCCCCCATTAGAATGTTAGGAGAATGGATTTGTTTTTGAGTGGGTTGTTCCTTAACATGACATGTAATGGGCCCACAAGGTTTGGTTGGTTTTATAGTATTGAACTATGGCAAACTGCAAATATTCTTCAGTATATGTGCACTCTTAATATTTCGTTTCTTTCAAGGGGTTGCAAAAATCATGCTGTTTATGAATCAGACCAAATGCTTTACTCCTTTCCATCCCTTAGCTCTGTTTGTTCCTATCACCTAAGTAAAAATGCAATCAAACTACAAAATACAATAACCTCTTCATGTACTCTAAGACCCGTATAGATTGCAAAAGTGCAACCACAAAGTCAACTGCATTATATGATTTATGTCTTGACTCCATCGTAGGATGCATCCTGGATGGAGCCAGGACAAAGCCTACTGGAGCCCATCACATGACACAGTGCTAATTCCAGTGGTGCTCTGTCCTGGCTCCATACTGGAAGCATCCTAGGATGGAGCCCTGAGAACACAGGAGGCTTCCCGTGTTCTCATTTATTAGGTCAGGGTGAGTGCAGGGGGACGGGGACTGGACAGTGACATTTTTCTCCATGGGATGGGGAGAGTGTCCATGCCAGGGATGTGGGGTGACACTTCCCCCTGCTGTCCACTAGATTCACCGTATTGCCTGGTGAATCCCCTTGATGTTGCCCACTTTTTCAACCTGAATGTGATAAGGTTCTAAATGTGAACTTCATGAACTTCAACTAACAGACTCACCTTCAAGAACAACTGGCTAAATAGGTTCAGATCTGCTGCAAAGTAGTGCACATAAACCCAGAAAGAAAGCACTGTTGATGACACTAAATGCTCCAAAGAGGTCTAAATATCATAATAGGGTTGTACTCCTATCTTATTTCTGGCATAGATCATGCATAAAAGTACACAAATCCATGAATTCTGGATGGGTAAAATTTCTACTGCAGGGTGGGGAGTGTTAAAGCTTTTTACAAAAGAAATGTAATTCTATGTTCATTTCTTTTTTGACATAATTAATAATTTTAGCAATTTTCTTTCCACTGTGAGCAAGTTCGGCATACCTTGTAGTCTTAAAAAACTATACATGCGTCAGAATTTATTCTATGCAAATTGTGTCAGTGGTATTTTTGCACAGATAATAGCATATTCTATGCAGGAAAGAGAATTTTCCACACAGACATATTATTTTCTGCAGAAAGATCTCTGCATGTGAATTTAATACAGAATATATCATGGAATGCAAAGATTCTAATCACTCTTGGATTCCCAACCCAAGAAACACATTTTTCTACTATCTTGGAATATGTTTAAATATTATTTCCAACTCCACCTTCAAAAGTAGCCAAATTATTATGGCATAAACCTTCATGTGGGTATATTCTGGCATATAAGACTGCTTTTCAACGCAAGAAAATCTTCTCAAAAGTCAGGGGTCGTCTTATACGCGGGAATCGTCTTATATGCAGGAGTAGTCTTATACACAGGAGTTGTCTTATATGCTGGAGCAGCCTTATTCATAGGAGTCATCTTATATGCAGGAGTAGTCTTATACGCCGGGAGTCATCTTATAGAGCAGGTGCTGAAACTTCCAATCCGATTGGAGAATCTGTGGTTGCTGCATATTGTGGTGGGAGCTCAAAAATGCAGTGGCCACGTCCCTGCCATATGCAGTGACTGTATGAAAGCATTAAGGGCGATGCTGTACAAATATCGTAGAAGAAAATCCCTTCATCAGGATTCGTGGACTTAATGCGGTCCCGATGGTGAAATGAAGGGGCACCTCACCAGGAAGGTGTAAGTGAAGGGCAGAACAAGCTGCAGGTGTCTGGAGCACCCGGGGTATGGAAAAAAGAGATAGAGTGGCTCTGGGCCCAGAAAAACATAACTCTTTTATCCTATTATCCTTGTATCCTATTACCGTACCTCCTCCTCTGCCTCTCAGATCTCGCTCCTGAAGACTGCAGTGAAGTCGTGCGCATGTGTGCGCATGTGTGACATTTGAGAGGCAGAGAAGGAGGTACAGTAATAGGAAAATTACCATATTGAAATCAAATCTGATGCTTTAAAAAATTATTTGGTGTATGTTGGAAGAGGGGTAGTCTTATACGGCGAGTATATCCCAAACTCTATATTTTAACTGCAAAAGTTGGGGGTTGTCTTATATGCCCAGTCATCTTATATGCCAGAATATATGGTACTTTCTAGTTCATCAACTGCATCAAAACCCAGCAGAGACATTTTAGAGACAACATATATGTACTACCTCTCCACTATGTCTCTTTTCATAGACTTCCACTTGTAGACCCCTGATTGTTTTTCAGTACTTGGAAATGTTACACCTTTGAACCTTCAACTTCTATAGTTAGCCAATCAGTGTGGCAAGAATGTATGAAAAATTCTGGGAGTTGCCATTTCAATAGTAATATTCCCAATTTCTGTCCTAAATCATACTTAGAATCTCGACATTACGGATTCTCGCCCTCTACCTACGAAGAGTAAAGGTCATGGAGGTGTAGAGGATAAAGCTAGCAAACGTATGCCCTCTCCCCCTTTTTGTATGTAGAGACTGAATGACTTTACAATAGGATTTAACTGGGTCTACATTGAGTAGGTAGGTTTGCAAAGTGACAATATATTGCTACAAATCTCTGTATTTGATTCTGCCATTTTGCCAGAATTACAGTTCTGAAGGTCATACAGCTAGTATGCCACAACGATTGAACTCCGGTGAACTCTGCTTTCTCTCTGCCATTTAGCTCTACTCATGGCAACAGGCCATTAATTTAAAAGAGGAATGGCAGACTTTTTGGCTTTGCTTTGCTTGCTTGCATTGGAAATTAAAAATAACTTTGGGAGGCTTCTGAGGTTTACAAATTCAAATGAAAAAGTATTGGTCAATTTTTGATTCTAAAATTTTTGGTGCGGGCCATGCCCATGTATTGGATATTTTATTGTATTAATTTAATTAATTTGATCCATTTTATGAGGACTAGCAGACAATTTTGCACAGCCCTACTGTCTTTGAACTAATCTTATAAAGAAAAAACATATTAAGTTCACATAAGGGTGACCATAACTCAGAAAGGTCTTGATGGCACACAACAATGATAGCAACAATACAATTTTCTATTTACTTATTAAAATTTATTTCACATTTTCACAAACAATAAAATAATGAAAATATCACGCATTTCCATGGATATCTGTGTCCAAGAATATAACCTTCTATATGCCTCCTAAATTGCACATTGCTACCTTCTTTACCATTATGCCATGTCTTGAGTTTACCGTAGGAGAGACACTTGTGTCAGGAACCGGTTTCCTGGCCTTGGACGTTGGCGCAAAAAACCAGAATCCTGACATGGAGAACTGATAAGGATATGCAGCTGGTGGCCTTGGGGGGGGAGCAGTTGGTATTTGGCGGGGAATATTGCGCGGGATTCTCGGTCGGCGGGAAAGGGAATTCAATTGTGAGGGAGGGTATATAAGGGTTGACCTGCAGCTGTATGCCAATCCTGGCTTTCTTCATGTATGAATGTCCAGCAGTAAATGTTCCTGATTGATAACGGATTGGCGTCCTGTGTCGTTATTGGGGCGGCTGCTGTGAGCTTACATTAAGCCAGGATTCCTTGTACCATCCCGCAGCTGTGGTGAGGTACCCTTATGGAACAGGAGGAAATTCCAATGGAGGGGGAAGAGCCAGAATCTCCCTTTGAGAATGCGGAGGAGGAGTTGGAGAGAGTGGCTGCTTTGGCTTCGTCGACCGCTTATGCCCGACCCAACGGAGTAACCCAGAGGCGAGTGAAGGGGGCAGAAGCGGCAGCGAGAGAAAGCAGTGGGCTAGGATTTCCCTCCCCGCAAAGATTGGAATATCTGGAGGAAAAGGTGGCGGCCATGGAAACCACACTCGCGGTGATGTCGAGGGTGATGGAGCGGCTGGCCCCCTTGGCAGAGGAACCCCAACCCTGAGGGGGATCGGTGTGGAGTGCGGAGGAGAGGAGTGACCGGGAACCCGGGGCACGACCGAAATTGCAGGCGAGTTGGGGAGCTGCGCCAGAGAGTGAGGAGGAGGAAGGACGACCCCGGGGCCTGATGCTGATGTCCCAGCAGGCGCTTCTGGTGCCCCCGGCAGGAGCCGGGCGTGGCACGGGGCGGCACGGACTGCTCTCGGGCCAGCATGGGCTCCAAGGAGGGCTGCTGGGAGCGGAGAGCCAGGAGAGGCAGCCCCTTCTCCACCAACCCAGGAGGGAGGAACTGAGAGTCGAGTTTGGAGGCGAAGCCGGGAGCCTCGATTATTTCCTAACCATGGTGAGAGGATATCTAGAGGACAACGCACGCACCTTTGGATCGGAAGCGAGCAGAGTGCGGGCAGTGGGCGCAGCGCTGAGGAGGGGAGCAGCGGAGTGGTATGTCCAGCTCCACGCCAGGCACAACCCATGCTTGGGATCCACGAGGCGGTTCCTGGCAGCGATGGAAGCACGTTTCAGGGATCCGCTTGAGAGGGTGCGAGCGAGGGAGAGGCTGCAGACGATAACCCAAGGCCAGCGTTCCGTGTCCGAATACGTGGAAGAGTTCCAGTTGCGGGCTGAAAAGGTGCCGGAATGGTCCAATACCACTAAGGTCCAGATATTCAAGGAAGGCCTGCGGAAGGAGATCTTGCCTTGGGCACTTCATTGCGATGATCCAGAGGAGATAGGCGGATGGATCGAGCTGGCAGGCCGCATCGAGACGACCCTAGCCCAGGTCAGGAGACATCGTGGGGCGGTGCCACAGCAGACGAGAGCCAAGGAGGAGAGTCGGAGGATGGAAAGAGGCGCGATCAGGAAAAGCCCAGCCGGAGGGCCTAAGGAGCAGAGAGGCGGCTGTTTTGTATGCGGCCTTGTTGGGCATCGGGCCGCAGTTTGCCAGCAAAGGAAAGGGGGAGATCCCCCTCTATCAAAGTTTAGACCGGCCGCTGGGAAGAGAGCGGAAGAGAGCCCCCCTCACAGGGCCCCGGTGGGGGATCTGGTGAGTCATAACCCAGGGATGTTAGTGTTCCCGATAAGGCTAGAAGGGGAAGGGAAGTGGGCCAGCTGCAAAGCCCTCATGGATTGTGGCTGTTCCAGAAACATTATGACCCCGGAATTGGCAGAGGAACTGAATTGTGAGAAGGCCGCCCTGCCAGCCCCTATAGCGTTTTCACAACTGGACGGTTCAGTAGCCGCTGGAGCCCCGGCGCGATTCAAAGTGGGGGGAGTGAAATGCAAAATAGGGAACTGGGAAGGCGGCATAACCTTTGTAGTATCCCCTATAGCAACTTACAATGTGATATTGGGGATGCCGTGGTTGAAGGAGGCAAACCCACAAATCAATTGGAGGGAGGGCAGCCTAAGCTTCCAAGGCAAGGAGAAGGGGGAATGTCGTAAGGGGGAGGGAAGCATGGCAGGCGGAATGCAGGAGATCCCCCCCCGAGTATAGAGACTTTGAGGACGTATTTGATGAGATAGAAGCGGATCAGCTTCCTCCCCCAAGACGGGTCGAGGTGAAAATCAAACTCAATGAGAATGCTAAGCTACCTAGGAGTAGGCTATACCCCATGTCGGTCAAGGAGATGGAAGAACTGAGGAAGTACATTGACAAGAACTTGGCCCGTGGGTTTATAGTACCATCCGAATCCCCGTTGGGGGCTCCAGTGCTGTTTAGGCACAAAAAGGACGGCTCATTGAGGTTGTGCGTGGACTATAGGGGGCTGAACGCTGTAAGCACAACCAACAACTACCCAATGCCTCTAACCAAGGACTTGCTGTCGAGACTGTCAGAGGCAAGGGTGTTTACGAAAATTGACTTAATTGAGGCCTATCATAAGTTGCGAATACGGCCTGAGGACAGGTGGAAAACGGCTTTTACCTGTGCGCTAGGGCACTTCGAATATTCCGTCTGTCCTTTCAGGCTAAAAGGCTCTGGAGCAGCATTCATGCAAATGATTAATGAGGTCTTACACCCGTTACTGTACCGCGGAGTGTACTGCTTTGTAGATGACGTAATTATATTCAGCCGTGATAGGCAATCCCATGTTCGGTTGGTGAGGGAGGTACTCCAGAAATTGAGGGAAGCAAAATTGTTTGCAAAATTGCAAAAGTGTGAATTTAATAAGGAACAGATAGATTTCCTGGGATACCGAATCTCCCGGGGAGGAGTGGCAATGGATCCTTCAAAGGTGGAGGATGTCAGGGGGTGGGGACCCCCCCAAACACACAAGCAGTTGCAGTCGTTCTTAGGATTTGCAAACTTTTATCGGGGGTTCATAGAGGACTTTGCTCAGGTAACTTTGCCCCTAACTGAATTGCTGAAAACGAAGGGAAAGGGAGAGACGGTAAAGGTACGGTCCCCGGGGGCAAAATTGAATTGGTCAGCAGAATGCCAGAGGGCGTTCGAGGAACTGAAACGCAAGTTCACAGAAGAACCTGTCCTAGCCCACCCTGATCTGACTAAGCCGTTTGTAGTTCATTGTGACGCATCAGATTGGGCCTATGTGGCCGCCTTAATGCAAAGGGATCCGGAAGGGAGGTTGAAACCTTGTGGATTCATATCAAAAAAGTTCAGTGAAACTGAACGGAACTGGCCAGTGTGGGAAAAGGAGGCCCTGTCAATCCTAACGGCCCTAGAGACATGGAGGCACTTACTGGAGGGAAGCGGCGTGCCTTTTGAGGTATGGACCGACCATAAGAACTTGCAATACATCACTTCCCCCAGGAATCTGTCAGCGAAGCAGATAAGGTGGGGGCAGTTCTTCAGCAGATTCGATTTTAAGCTGAAGTTTCATAAGGGAAAACAAAATGTGGTCGCGGACACGTTGTCACGAATGCCGGAAGATGAAGGGAGGGGGCAGGCCCCGAAGGGTAGTATTTTCTCAGAGCGGCAGTGGGGCATGGCAGTGCAGACCAGAGCACAAACGGAGCGCAGTCAAAAGCTGGTGGGGGTTGAGAGCAAGGACGGGGGATGGGAGGAGGAGATAAGGCAGGCTTGCAAGGAGGATGTGTGGCTGGAGAGGAACAGGGAAAAGGTGGAGTGGAAGGATGGATTGGGGTTCGTGAATAGAAAGTTATACATCCCAGTCAACCTACGGGAGGAAATGATCAGATGCCATGGCAGCAAGGGAGCAGGACACTGGGGAGTTACGAAAACCCTAAAATTACTGGCACGCCAATGTTGGTGGCCCGGGATGAGGGGTGACGCAAAGTTGTACGTGTCCCGATGTAATACATGTGCGCAAAACAAGGTACCCACACAAAAGCCAAAAGGGTTGTTGCAGAGGGTGGCAGAGCCATTAAGACCTTGGAGTGTGATCGCCATGGACTTTGTGGGCGAACTCCCAATTAGCCGAGGTCAGCGCTACATATGGACAGTGATGGACTTGTTCTCGAAACAGGCGCATTTCATAGCGTTACCCAAACTGCCATCCGCAGAAAAGTTGGCTGAGCTGTTTATTAAGCATATATATCGGTTACATGGCTGTCCCGATCAGGTGATCAGTGATCGAGGGGTACAGTTTACGGCCCGGTTCTGGGAAAGGTTCATGCAATTGATGGGGGTGGAAAGGACCCTGAGTTCAGCGTTCCATCCCATGACCAACGGGGGGGGGGGGGGGTTGAGCGCACACAACAGACGTTAGGATTATTCCTGCGAACATACACAAACCATTGCCAGAACGACTGGGCAGACTTAATTCCATTCGCAGAAGTAGCATATAATGGAGCCTGTCACGCGTCCACAGGGAAATCCCCTTATAGTCTACGGCATGGAAGTGACCCCTTTGCCAAAATTGCCGAGTTGGGAGGAGGAACCCTGGGGGAAGGAAGGATGGCCAGATAAAGTGAAGGCGAGTTGGGAGGAAGTGGCGAAATCACTCAGAGAAGCCCAAAGGAAATATAAGCTGTTTGCAGACAGAAAAAGGAGGGAGGGAGACAAGCTGGAGGAAGGGGAATTGGTGTGGTTGAGCACCAAAAATCTCAAATTGAATACTCCCTCCAGGAAGCTATCTCCAAAATACATCGGTCCATTTAGAATTTCCAACAAAATAAACGATGTCACGTATAAGTTGAAATTGCCAAAGGTTTTGGGGAAAGTACACCCAACATTTCACTGTAGCCTGTTAAAGAAATACCAAGGTCCGCTAGATGAAGAAGGAGTATGGTAGTGACATCTACTTCCCTTCCAGGAAGAAGAGGAGGAGGAGGGGAACATCATGTCAGGAACCGGTTTCCTGGCCTTGGACGTTGGCGCAAAAAACCAGAATCCTGACATGGAGAACTGATAAGGATATGCAGCTGGTGGCCTTGGGGGGGGGGGAGCAGTTTGTATTTGGCGGGGAATATTGTGCGGGATTCTCGGTCGGCGGGAAAGGGAATTCAATTGTGAGGGAGGGTATATAAGGGTTGACCTGAAGCTGTATGCCAATCCTGGCTTTCTTCGTGTATGAATGTCCAGCAGTAAATGTTCCTGATTGATAACGGATTGGCGTCCTGTGTCGTTATTGGGGTGGCTGCTGTGAGCTTACACACTTGCATTTGATAGATCACAACACAGTTTGTGCATTACCCTCCAGTGGGGGGACCATTCTATAAGAAACTATGGGATGAAAGACCAAGTATCATAGAGCTACTGCATTCTATATTTAGTTCTTCATTCATTTAAGAGAATTGCTAAAAAGCATTCCCCAAAAGCATTCCCTAGTCCAGAACTTGTAATAGGTAAGTTTATATTTTAGGTACCTCTTGCTACATTATTAAAGCCTACAACATTTGGAATTATTCTCTATAGCAGCAGGCAAACTTGCTCATTTAGATACAACAATGTTTTAAGAGGGGCAGAGTCATGATGTTTTTCTGTTTGGCCTGCAAACTTCCTCTGCCCCTGAAAAATGATTGTAATTTCAAGATTTAATTTAAAGTCATTCCTTAACAAAATGGTCGATGTCATTTATACCCTTAGGAAGGAAGTAGTGATGATAGTGATCTTTCTTTCCTTTCATTCTTTCCTTTTTCCTTCCTTCCTTCCTTCCTTCCTTCCTTCATTCATTCTTTCTTCCTGCCCTTTTCTCTTCTCTTCCCTTTTCTTTGGCATCACAAGTGTTATCTTTCTCCTTCCTCCAGGAAGAAGCTGCTTACAGATTGATAGCTATTGCTTTTTATTAGTTTATTATGCATGGTGTGGAAAATATTAAATAGATCAATAGAAGAATGAAGCTGTTGCGAGTTGATCTCTGTGGAGAATGGGCTGTACGGGGTGTGGGGAGGAGGCTGTGGGAAGAATTATAGGGAGAAACAAATTAAATTTACACATTTCAGATAATCAGGCATGTGGTACCCTCTGTGGGTTCTCTAATCTAGCTTTTCTTAATTACATTCTTTGTAAGATGCATTGTTTCACTTTTCCCCCCACGGACTTCTTTTTGTTGTGGGAGTGTGTAGTGTAATTACTAAGCTCCTGGCATTATTTCTGTTTTTATTATGAAATGTCAAGATTCTGAAAAGGAAAATTTCATGCACTATATAATGTCAATCATCCGTCTTTATGAGATGGAACAGCATTCAATTTGTTCCTTTTTTTAAAAAAAAATGGTTGTGGAAGGGGGAGACAGGCACCACTTTTATGTAAGTCATTTTTAAAATGCTAGATTGGCCTGCTTTGTGCAGAAACTAAAAATTGTGGCTATATTCTTTTGTGGGATGGAGGGAGGGATTTTTTTACAATTTAGATTTTCTCTATTAATGTTGGGATGCTGGAACCCACCCAATATCATAGATAGCTATACAACAAAACAAACATTAGCTCTCTCTCTCTCTCTCTCTCTCTCTCTCTCTCTCTCTCTCTATATATATATATATATATATAGTGTTTTTAAAAAGCCTGGATTTCAATAAGAGAAGTGAAAACACATTACCCCCATCCCTGTTTCTTTTCTCATGTAAAATGATCTGTTTCAAATGGCCATTATTCATCTAGATTCCATAAGTAATAATGCTATGAGGCAGCACTTCTGACATATTTGGGTTGTCATGAGAGAGGGCAATATCATCTGTGTGCAGCCTCTCTAACAACCTGGAACTATGTTTTTACAGATCCTCAACAGTATGAAGTGCCACTGCCCATACATATATTATCCTTTCACACTAGCAATTTGATATTGATTTGTGTGAAAGCTCATAGCTTTATATAACAGCTACAGTATTCACCCAAATCAGTTTAAGAAAACCAGACTGAAATGGCAAGCCTGGAACTCAGGAATAAATGACTGCAAGATATACTGAAACTATAAAAGGACAAAACAGCAGTACTAAGTGTCTGCAGCTCCCAAATGAGATCATTCAAACTCATGCTCAACAAGTGACAACCCATTCTGGAAAACGATATCACCCTCTCACAGGTTTAGGGTGGAAGGCGGATATTGTGTTACAAAAAAGTCTCTTCACTCATCTGTCCTATCCTCAGTTAATGTGCCCATCCTTTCCATAGCTCCCCCATTGCCAAAGATTTGTATTTTTTTCCCTTAGGTCAGTACATTATGAGACCCACTCTGGTTCCATAATGACAAAACTAGTATATGCAAAAGCAAA
Source organism: Anolis sagrei (assembly GCF_037176765.1). NCBI lineage: Eukaryota > Metazoa > Chordata > Lepidosauria > Squamata > Anolidae > Anolis > Anolis sagrei. The sequence continues at coordinate 41,480,946 of NC_090022.1, read as the reverse complement.
TAAAAAAAATCAAAATACTGTCATGAAAATTTATATGAATCCTAGAAGGAAAGTCTTCATTGTTGTTTGTGTTGTTATGTGCATTCAAGTCATTTCCAAGTTATCATCCAACTTGATCCTATCATGGGAGTTTCTTGGCAAGAATAGTCTAGAGCAGGCTGTTTTTGCCTTCCTCTGAGGCTGAGAGAATGTGACTACCCCAAGGTCATCCAGTGGTTTCTATAGCTGAGTGAGGACTCGAACCATATCTCCCAGTGTCCTAGTTCAAAATTCAAACCACTATGCTGCATAGACTTCATACTAGATCCTATTTTGTTCTGGACCTAAGAGAACTCCAAGGCTTATTCATGCACAGTTTCCAAGCTGGGCCTGATGGTCTTAGATGTAACCAGTTACTAAATATTTAAGAATATTTACAGGGTGGGTTTTTTTTTTTTTACAAAAAGATCTGGACAAGAAAAGGTATGTTTGCTCATTGAGATACTCCATCAAGTAAATGGTTTTTGCTTTTGTGAAATAGTTATTAATTTTTAAATGCTGGATATTTCCTTGTTAAAATTCAAAGGTTTGAACAAAAAGTAGGCCCATTTAACTATATTTAATTGACCTTGACAATTTGTAGCCCCATATATCAGTTTAGTCTATGCAACTGCTGAAACTTAAAACTAAAAGATAATATATTCTGTTCATTAGGACTCAGTATTCAAGATGTCTCTGTCTGATTCCTAAAACATTAGCCAGGTAATATCCTAGTTCTGGTTGCTCACAAGACAACCAGACACATGATTAGATTCTACTGTGTTTCCTAACAATCAAGCTATCAGCACCCATGTGTTTGCTCTCAGTGTGGACTGATGTACAACAGAGGGGTGGTCAATATTGCAGCAGTAGAAAGGCTTAAACATCCACTGATGGGTATTGCAATACCAATGAATATCTCCCCCTCCAATTGATTGATTGATTTAATATTGGTTGCAAATCACTGTTGTAATAATCCACTTATAAACCATCAAAAATACATAGATGCTAATTCTCTGTGTAAACTTACTTTAGAGCTAGGATCTCAGGAATTAAAAATAATAATAACACAATAATAGCATTTATCCACTCAAGTTAGAATCCCTTCTAGACAGAGGGGCATCAGACTAGAAGCATGCTATTCGGAGAACTGCTGGGATATTGATTAAGACCATCTCAAAATTGAAATTGACATTCTTCCTTTTAGAAAAATGCTCAGGTTTAACTTTTGTGAATTTCCATTTTATCTAAATGTCAGCAAGCGTAACCATCTTAAATAAAACTTTTGGAATGCATTATTTGTTAGGATTTTAAAAAACAGTATGTCTGGAAAATAGAACTTATAGAATGCAGCATTGCCTCTGGGCTGGACTAAACTTCTGTTTTTCCAATTGGATTTTCTCCCTTTATTCTTCAGTGACTCCAGCTATCTGTTCAAAACATCAGAAAGGATTCCAGTCAGTTAATGTACATCCAAGGGAGATCTAGGTAATGCTTAGCATAAGACACCCTTTTGATAAAATCAGAAGAGGTTTTCTTGTCTAGGTTATAAATTCACTTCTATAACGGTACTAGGAAGTAATTCTTCAAAGAAAGTTTTCTTCAAAGATTCTACTTTGCTGGAGGGCACTGTCTGAGCGTTTGTCTATTTGGGGAGGTTGGCTTTCTGAGAACTCATTCCACTGGGATATAAGAATCAGGTTTGCTACTAATTTACATGAGCTTTATCTCAGTTTGGCTCCACTGGCTACTGCTACTGTGATTTGGGAGGAATTACTAGAACTCTGACTCACATTGCTTATAAGATGTTTCACTATTCACTTAAAATCCAGATATGCAAGTTTGTCTTATGCTTCTTCAGTACTTAACACATACTTTCTATCTATTGTCAAAGCACTTTCAGTTTTGAATTACTGTTAAAAAATCATGTTTAAAACTGCAAGTTACTTTTGCCATTGTTTGTACCAGACACGCTATTCTGGTGAGCACAATCAGCTACAGTAAAAAGTGTAGCGAAATGGTTCCCAATGGTTCTTCTAGGTTGAATTTCTGGGAGCTGATATCCAAAACACATGGGGGGCCAGAGCTTGAAAAGTGTCTACAACTAGATGCAGACTGGAACGAAAAGACTTAAGAAGACAATATTCCACACCAGCTCTGCAGGGGGCTTCATTACCTACTTCTGTCCTGCTGTAGTGTTGGGAAGGTATTCTGACCATCCAGTGGGGCTGAACAGGGAGGAAAGGAAAGAGCCAATCCCCTTGTGGGCACCCTTGCAAACATTAACAATAGCACCCCAGGATGGCCAGGATAAAGTGAGATCGCTGTGTGAGCAACGGGGCCAGTTGCAAATCAGAACTTGCCCAATTTCTTAATCATCTGCAAAATGCTTAGGTGATGTTTTCTCCCTTTTCAATATATTCAAGAAAGGAACCAACATATTCTGTAACATTGCCATCAGTCCTATTTATTAAAATTACTAAATTGCGTGCCAGAAGTTGCTCCAAGATTAACGAGTTTTCAGCATAGGACATACCAGTGGACTTCATCCTACAAGATCCCTTCCCACCCTGAACTCTTCCCTACAAGTTGGCATGTGTTTTAGAAAGACAAGCAAAACACAAAGCCCAATATAGAACTTTAGTACTGATGGTATAAGAAGGGAAGGAAGGACTCTCTATGCAGGAGGAGGTGAATAGTCAAAGAGAACAATTGGCTCCACACACGGCACTAGCAGGAAAGTTTCGACTTTTTATACTATAGTTTGTTGTTTCATAAAGGTGGCTGGCTTGTACCTCTCAACAGTTTAGAGCAACATTTTTTATAAGAAACTCACAAATCTAATAAGGAGGACTTTAAAATGGATTGTGTGGAGAAAGGAAACAGTATTCTTGAAGGCAAAAGTACTGGAGATAATAGCATAATATTACAAAGAGTACTGGTAAAACAAGTAGAACTCAATGGAGGAAGAAATAAACAACTAGGGAAAAGGCCCATGGTCTCAGATAGCTTTACACCAGGCATGGGCAAACTTCAGCTCTCCAGGTGTTTTGGACTTCACCTCACATGATTCCTAATAGCTGATAGGCCACAGGACATGGAAAAGAAACAAGATTAATTTGAACACTTAATGCAACTAAGAAAATTGATATTACAGGCATCACATAAACTGGTGGGATGAATCTTGTGATTGAAATGCAGTAATACAGGGGGAAGAACCAATTTCTGAGAAATAGACCAAACAAAAAAAGTAGAGGAGTAGTATTATATGCCAAGGATATTTAGTAGGGCTGGGTAACAACAGAAAAAAATGTTTCTAAACTCGTTTCGTTTTTAGGGGGTCCATTGCGTTTCGTTTTTTTAAAGAATTCCGAATTTTTCTTTTAAAAAATTTCATTATTTACGAAATTTTGTAAATTTCGAATTGATTCGTTAATGGCAGACACGATTGCGCAATATGCTAAAAAAACCTCCAAATGGGACAGGGGGAACTTCTGAAGCTTCCCTCTCCCTTTGTTGTTGACTGTTGGTGTGATAATTTATTTTTTTATCACTGATAAAACAAACAACAACTATAAAACTAGCACCAGACATACGGAAATAATAACGAAACGATTTCGAAACGATTTCGAAATGATTTCGAACCAATTACGAAACAAAATAATAAGTAAGGAGTTCGTGGAAAAACCTCAGTTTAGCTAATCCAGGTAAGTAGTCCTC
>NC_090022.1:41277208-41472208 GCF_037176765.1 Anolis sagrei | reverse complement strand
TTACATTCCTTGTTTTCCACTTATTAAGAAATATTTGGAAAAAGTTGAAGGAAGCTTCTTGCACTCCTCCTAGTACCACAAATATGCCTTTTTTTTGTTTCATGTCAAAAGCATTGCATACAATAAGTTTAAAACTAATAAAATAGAGGAATCTCAAGCAGCTAAATAGTTTTTTGGTCTAAAACAAGTAAGATGAGTATAACCTTCCAACTGGTACCTAATACTAGACCATCCATGATCAATACTGTATCTTTCCTACAATTATTACAATTATTTTTTTAAAAAAAAATGAGATTAATGTAAGTAAAACTACAGACACATTTTTTGCCAGCCCTTGATTCACATTTGTTCCAGCTTGAGAGCTCAGACTAAATTGCTCCTCAGTCCAGACCTTGGGCAACCCTGTATTAAAACATCTCCAGAAAAGCATTTGTTTAAGAAGTGACACAAAACGGTCTCTTTTGATATTAAGAGAAATGCTATATAACATTTTCTGATGATACTGACTTACATTTTGACACACACTTAAGATAACCTTCCATTATTATTATTATTTTCATTTTGTATAGGGAAAGCGGGTGGAAATACCAGAGAATAAAAGAGCCTGTCATTAGCTGACATACTGTGTCTATAATTACTTACTTTGTTCCAGAAGCCATTACCATGATAAATTTGCAGTTTTCTCCATCTGCCAGTACTAGTAATGTGGAATACATCTAACAACTGAATTTGCATATAGAAAGTATCATTGACCTTTGAATATAAAAGGACAGAGATTTACAAGGACGCCTGTTCAAAACAAACTGCTTAGATTAGGTGACACAGGACTGCATGGGGAAGACATAAAGGCATCCTTCTCCACAGGGAAATGTAATGTGAGGGTGCCTTGTTGAGAGACATGTCCTTATGTGTAACATGCTGATCTGGGAGCTATCTGGAGCATTCGGATGGAGAGCCCCACTCAAGCTAGCATGGCCAAATGAGCAAAACCATTAAACCACATCTGCTGAAATTCCCTCTTCTACACAAATATTGAAATAGTAATCAAATAGAACATTGTGTCAGCCTGTTTTGGCATAACTTATCAAGACATCCAATAGCAATTTTGGGACAAACTGGGAAAGATTTTACAGAAGGTTATGCTGTCCACTTCATCAAATGTAACTATTTAATGTACAGTAGCCTCCAGATACATGTTTAACATAAATCTTAGGGGAATTGGACTCTGAATACATTGTGAGCTGTCCAAAATTCTTGAAAAAAAACTCTGTGATAACATTTGAGAAGAGAAAACATGACACCCCAGTTTTGGCCTTCAACTCCCAGAAATCCTAACAGCTGGTAAACTGGCTGGGATTTCTGGGAGTTGAAGGCCAAAATACCTGGGGATCCACAAGTTTAGAATGATTGTCATAGATAGATATAGATATAGGTCATAACACATTGGATCCTAGAACTGGGTTATAATTTGCCTGCAAAATACCAAATTAGTCTCAAGACTAGAGTAGACAGACACATGTGGCCAGTTGCTGAATTATTTACCTTAATGGGATTCGCAATTGGATTTTGATCAATACAGGTAGAATATCTCTTATCCAAAATGGTTGGGACCAAAATCATTTGGAATTTCAGATTGTTTTTGTTGTTGTTGTTGTTAGGATGCCTCTATTTGCATATACATAAGGTATCTTAGAGATGGGATCCAAGTTTAAATACAAAAAGTATCTTTCAAATACACCTTATACACCTAACTCAAAGGTAACTTTGTACAATATATTTAATAATTTTTGCATGATATCAACTTTATTATTATTATTTTGTTTATTATATTAATTTATATTGGTTTGTTTTGTTGCTTTGAGTCTCCGTATGGAGAGAAAAAACGGGATATAAATAAAGAAAATAAATGATATCAACTTTGTGCCAACTGAACCATTAAAAAGACATGTCACTTTCTCAACCATTTTTGTAGACAATTTTGGAATATTACAAAATTCCAAATAAGACATGCTAACTTTGTTATTCCTGTTTAGCATAAAATAGAGTTCTGAAATCCCCTCCTTTACATTTTCCAAAACTGTTACCCCCCTGAATAAATTGTGGGGCAGAGGAGAATTCTTTATTTTAAAAAAAAGAAAGAAGAGGAAACTCTTTTTTTTCTGAAGATTTTGAAGTAGTGCTTTTCATTTCTCCTATTGAACTTTTCAAAGCAGTCAACCTTCCTTGTGATTTCACTGCATGCAAAAATTGTGAATGCATCTCTATTTTTGAATGAGGTTTGCCCTGAAATATTTATGGGTGGTATCCAGAAAGAGGGGAAAAATTAGCAGTTTTATCTTGAAGAGGTTTTCTCCATATCAGAGTTTGGAATATTACTTTTTGAATTAAAACTATCTGAATTAGCTTCAGCTCCAAGGATATGGGCCTATATTTTGAGCTAGAAGTGCTAAAATTATCAAGGCATTTCAGGAAGTATAAACAGTGGGAATATGATTAGTGTGGGGTTTTTTTAAACAAAAGTTTTAAAAATCAAGAAAAATGCCCAATAATTTGTATTGTATATGTGTTTTATGCTTTTAAACTGAATATTGTTGTTTTTTAAGTGTTGTAAACCGCAATGAGTCGCCGATTTAGGCTGAGATATTAGCGGTATACAAGCGCATTAATAAATAAATAAATAATAAATAAGGTTAGTAAAGTAAGAGGCAACTACCACTACTCTGTAATTTCAAAGAAATGTATTATTTTCTCATATAATTAGTGGAGGGGTATTATTTCACTTACATTCACACATCAGGTTCTCAAAACATTTCCCTATATGTTCAGTGCAGCTCTAACCCTAACTAGCGTTTCTAGTCCACCGAAAGCTCAACGTTTTTTCAAGAATCCATTTTGTTCTTGCATGGAAAGCCCATGTATGCTTTGTTTTTGTTGACTTGCTGTTTTTAAAAACTTAAAACACTACACAAATATGCTTTGGTGAAGCTCAAGTTTGTAATTACAAGTAACAATGAAAGAGGACATTCAGTGACATGTTGTCTAAAAATTCTAATAACGGAAAGAGCCAAACCTGTGAATAAGACAAATGAAGTTGGGAGGGATGAGATAAATGACGGTACCAAGAGAATGCTATAACAAAACTGTCACAAACTTCATTGATGTTACTTCTAAAGGAAAGACAAAACAGAACTACAAAAAGACAAATAGGGCATGGGAAAAATCAATAGAGAAGAGAACTATTTTGAAGTACAACACTCTATCCGATACTTTGCTAAGTCTAGGTTCACTGGAACAAACAATAGCAAGTCATCTAAGGCACCCATAACAAATATTTTGGGAAACTCGGTTATTAAAGAATTTCAGAAACACTGACTTTGCAGATGGATTTTTTAAAAATGAAAACAAATAGGGATCTGCAGGAAACAAGCAGGACCATGAAAATGTCTAGGTTAATTCACTTAAAATACCAAAGTAGACTCCAGCACCTGCACATCTTCAAATTTGCAGTAGGTAATATTTCAAATAAAATTCAATTCATACAGCTGGGCAACATTCATATCATAACTCCAGAGAAGTATGGTTGATGAACTGACAAGGCAGGTTTCCAAGATGAATGAATACAGCTGGCTGGATCTCTGCTTTTAAATGATGGCAGTTCGGTAAATGACGTTTGCTTTCACAGAGTTAGAAGAGATGGCTGGGGATGATGCCACTAAGCCATCATGGAGGCCACAAGGCCAGCATGACAATCCATCAAAGTCACAATCTATTTCTAGAATGCCCAAACCCACAAATCTGGTGTCTATGAGATATGAACCATCATCGAAGAAATGAGCAAACTGCAACCCCACCATTTTTATGCCCTTAATTTTAAATGTCCTGAAATGCTTTGAGGCATTTAACACAGCTGTATAAAATCCACATTGAACTGGATTTTATAGTAGTGTGGACTTGGGCCCCTTCCACACACCTGAATAAAATACACACTGAACTGGATTATATAAGTGTGGACTAAGACAATCCAATTCAAAGCAGATATTGCGAATTATCTGCCTTGATATTCTGGGTTATATGGCTGTGTGAAAAGGGCCTCAGATAATCCAGTTTAAGCCGATATTATGGATTATCTGATTTGATATTCTGGATTAAATGGCTGTGTGGAAGGGCCCTCAGTTACCCTCTAGTGGTCAAAGGTGCAATTATGTCAATGTCTGCCCCCTCCACAGGTAATTTGAGTATCAGAAAATTATTTAAAAATTAGGATGTAAACTGGGAATTATGCCTGCATCCTTACTCTTCCAAAACAAAGGCCTCCCCTTGCCCTAAAACTAGCACTTGTCACTCATGACCACAAGAGATGGTATACCTTATCTAGAAGCTTAGAGCAATCTTATCATCACCAGATAAATCTGTATAGTTATAAGTCAGCTTTGGTGGATATTTTACTATCTAAGCCAGTGGTTCTCAACCTGTGGGTTGAACCAATACATTTAATCCAATGTGGGGATAGACAATGCTTGGTAGGTCCTCTATACAAAATTGTATCTAACAAAGACAATTGAGTGTTTTTCTTTTTCTAGCTTCAGAAAATCTCTTTAATAGGGCATGTCAATAATATTCTAAACCAGTGGTTTCCAACCCATGGTCCGTGGACCACCAGTGGTCTGCAAGAAGTAAAATATGGTCCGCGGCCTCACCATTACTACACCATTGCAACTAGAGTGCCTGGTCTCGCAAAAACCCTCTGATAGTGCTGAGGCAATGGGGATGTCGAGAGCAGAGGCTAACTACCCATGAAAGGCATGACAACAAGCCATCTGACTGCTACTTATCCTCCTCTTCCCTCCACCTGAGCAGAACCATTTCATGTGGCACCTGGAAGCAGGGGCACCTTGGTTTCTTCATTTTTAGGCCTGTTCCTGAAGTTATTTGGGGTGGTGATTCAGAAAATTGTATTGGATAGATCACATTAGCTCTAGATTTTTAACTATGGTTTTCTGTGGGTGAACAGATGGCAACTACTGAATGACATATGTCATTCAGTAGGTGCCATCTGTTCTGTATCAGAAACTAGAGCTGATGTCGTCCACCCAATGCAATTTTCTAAATCGGTATCCCAAATAACCAAACCAAATCTAAAGTTGACCAAAAATTGTTTCATAACACTTTTGGTACTAATGTTGGAGAGTGGTCCCTGGTCAAGTGGTCCCTGGTTTAAAAAAAAAAAGGTTGGGAACTACTGCTGTAGATAATAATGAAAGCTAAATAGAATGACACTGAAGAACCTAGAGAGATCTAGAAGTAAGTGAAACCTAGAATATCAAACCCATAAATAAGAGGGCAGTACTGTATTTATAATTCATTCAGTTAGTTTGCATATTAAATTGTATTTGTATAAACCCATTGGAGGAGGTTTATCTTAAAATTAATATTAAAACCAGTTTCTATGAAGAAAACTGGAAGCAATTACAATGGTACTTATGATATATGTAAAAGTACATTCTATAAAAATAATAAAACCCCTTTTCCAAAGAATGCTTTGTACCTGTTTGTTATAGATTTATTGTTTTAAGATACCATGTAAAATTTGTAATCAGGTACACACTTGCCTAGAAGTAAATTCCTTTGAGATCAGTAGTATTATTTATTTATTTATTTATTTATTTGTGACATTTCTATCCTGCTTTTCTCAATCCTGAAGGGGACTCAAGATGGATTTATACACAGGAAACTATTCCTGTGTACATTGAAACAATGTACAATTAAAATAAACATTTTTAATAAGATTTATGAAATGCATTAAAACATATAAAAACATTTAAAACAATAACTTCACCATTAACCACGCTATCCAGTAGTTACTTTTGACTAGGATTGCATTGCTGAAATACTGTCTACATCCTTTTTTTATATGTGTGTTGTGCTATTTCACTCTGTTTCCCCCACCCACACATCAGCACTTTTAGTGCTTTAGTAATTATTCTATTGTTTACTGCTATTTTTATTGCTTATGATATTTTCATTTTACTGTGAACTGCCCTGGGGTATATTTTATGAAGAGTTGTATATAAATGTACCCAATAAGTACACACAAACACGTAGAGTGTGTTTCAGCATTGAACCTAGCTATTTCAGAATGCAACCTATAGTGAAATCAATGCAGTTCATATGTTTTTTAGGTTGAAATGAACACAACATCCCATTCCAAACATGAATTCTCTTTTGCTTTCTGTACTACTTTAGTGGTTCTTTAGTGGCCTCCAGTTAAGTGGTAAGAACTCTTCAGAAGAAATAAAAAACAAATGAGTGTTGAGCAAGTCAGAAAGGACAGAGAAGGTCACCATATAAAAACAATATGGATAATTAAGAAAAATTCTTGAGATTAAGACAAATGAGGAAAAGGACCTAACAGAGATAAGGTAAATGCTACACAAAATTCTTATAAAGCAGTGTTTCTCAACCTTCCATAAACCCTTAATAAAGTTCCTCATGTGACCCCCAACCATAAAACTATTTTCGTTGCTACTTCATAACTGTAATTTTGCTACTGTTATGGGTCATAATGTGTATTTGATATGCAGGATGTATTTTCATTCACTGGACCAAATTTGACACAAATACCCAATACGTCCAAATTTGAATACTGGGCAGGGAGGATTGATTTTGTCATTTGTGAGTTGTAGTTGTTGGGATTTATAGTTCACCTACAATCAGAGAGCAATCTGAACCCCACAAACAATGGAATTGAACAAACTTGGCACACAGAACTCCCATGACCAACTCCCATGACCAAATACTGGAAGGGTTTGGTGGGCATTGACCTTGAGTTTTGTAGTTGTAGTTCACCTACATCTGGAGAGTACTGTGGACTCAAACAATGATATATCTGGACCAAACTTGGCTCAAATATGCCCAAATGTGAACACTGATGGAGTATAGGGAATATAAACCTTTACATTTGGATGTTGTAGTTGCTGGGATTTATAGTTCAACTACAATCAGGGAGCATTCTGAACCCTACCAATGATAGAATTAGACCAAATTTCCCACCCAGAACCCCCCTGGCTTGAAGGAACTCGCTGGGACAAGCATCACTCCAGCCCTGCACACTCTCCCTCACATGCGCCCCATGCTGCTATGCGTTGAGCACGCCTGCTGTCCAATCCCAGCTTGGAATCTCAGAAACAGCCCTCCTGTTGGCTGAGGAACTGGCCAATCACAGTGGAGGAGGGCTTTTGGTGGGAAGATTTTCCTCCTGTTTCCAAAATGGAAGAGGACAGGCCAAGAGACCTGCAGGTTTTTTTTGCCATAGAAGTTCCCAAAACCATCGGAATATGTGTTTTCTGATGGTCTTTGGTGACCCCTCTGAAACCCCCTTCTGAAACCTCCCCAGGGGTCCTGACCCCCAGGCTAAGGAATGCTGTTATAAAGTCTAACACTTTTACCTCTAAACTTAAAAAGAGTTACCTAGTTATCCAGCACAAGTCTTCATAAAGTTTTTCCACTCTGGACAATCTGCAACATCTTTGGTGCCATGTGTGAAGAGGTCCTAGGGGGCATTCAGAAACCTTTTACTGTTTCCAAAAATGTTGTGACTCCATCATTTAGCTAAAGGGACTCACAGTTTAAGAAGCAGTGATTGAGCAAAACACTTCTTGAATTGTGAACTGCAACCCCATTTGGGGTCCTGTAAATGAATTGGGAGGTCACAACCCCCCCCCCCCCCCACCCTGCACTGTTAATTTTATTTTCAAAGAAGACTCAGAAGCAGGCAAGCACATCAGCAGGGAGTCAAGCTGCCATTTCTCCAGCCAGCCAGTGAAAGGGGGGCTTGTCTTTCAGCCCCCTCTCCTTTTCCCTCTCACCTCCCTTCCACTTTCCTTTCCCCTTAACAGCAATTCAGATCACATACAAATTCTTGCCTCCTCCTCTCTCCCCCTACAGCATTTTTCTCACATTTAAAAAAACCTGGTTTACTCATGAATTTTAACTGGTTAACCTAATCCACATGCTAAGTCTATGAGATACAAAAAATTAAGAGTCTCTCCAGAACTGCAAGCACTATCTCAAGCAAATATTGACAATTTATTCACACTGTCATTACTTGCAGCAATAGCCGATGTAGTGAAGCAACCAAGTTGTGGGTGTGTGTGTTGAATGCTCTCATTAAGGAGGCCAGACTTGGTGGAGGTGGTTGACAGGGGCGGAGCTGCAGGCTATTGAAGGCTGCTCTGCCCCTGCTGTATTCTTTGCTTCAGTGTGAGCTAGGAGGCAGGTTTCAACACCCCCCCTGAAAAAATTTCAACTCCCCGTGAAAATTTCAAACCCCCCCACGAAAATTTCAACCCCCCCCCGGTGAAAATTTCAACCCCCCCTATGAAAATTTCAACCCCCCCGTAAAATTTTCAACCCCCCCTCTGTGAAAATTTCAACCCCCCCACGAAAATTTCAACCCCCCCCCCCCGTGAAAATTTCAACCCCTCCCGAAATTTTTTTCTGGCTACGGCCTTGGTGTGGACTCAGCTAATCGAGTTCAAAGCAGATATAGTGGATTATCCTCCTTGATATTCTGGGTTATATGACTGTGTGGAATGGCCCTTCCTTCTCTTCCTTCTGTTCTCCCTTTCTGCTCTCTCCTCTCTTCTTGTCTCCTCTTCCATTCTTCCCTCCTTTCGTTTGGGGATGAAGAAAAGTCAGAAAATCAGCTGATTTTGCTTGAGGTACATTTTTAATTTCAGAAATACTTCTTATTTTGATTCTAAAAAATCAAGTTGGATTCATAAATCCTAATTAAAAATGTCAACTATCTGCCTTTAAAATTTCAAGAAGAATGTGCCTCTGATCTGTGCAAGAAGGGAAAAGTTAATTCTAATAATTTGTTTTGGGTGGAAGAAAAGGATATGGGTTGCTTGCATGCACATGAAGAGACTGTGGGCCCTTCCACACAGCCATATAACCCAGAATATCAAGGCAGAAAATCCCACATCTGCTTTGAACTGGATTATCTGAGTCCACACTGCCATATATTCCAATTCAAAGCAGAAAATTAGGGATTTTATTCAGCTGTGTGGAAGGGGGCATGACAGGAACAAGAGGGAGGTGTGTGTGGTTCCTTTTTTGGCACATTTATTTATTTTATTTATTTACTGTATTTATATACCGCCTTTCTCAGTCAATTGGCGACTCAAGGCAGTTTCCAACAAATCAGTATACATAAAACACAATAGATAAAAACATTAAACAGTATAAGACATCACCAAAGCAATAAAAGCAACACCATCAGTGTCATTATTCTCAAGCATTGTCCAATTCCGTTGTCAGGTCATTCGATTTCCTATATTAGCTACTCTGTATTTGTAAATGCTTGCTCAAATAGCCACGTTTTAACTTGCCTCCAAAACATCAAGAGGGAGGGAGCAGATCTGATCTCCCTAGGGAGGGCATTCCATAGCCAAGGGGCCACCACTGAGAAGGCCCTGTCTCTCGTCCCCGCCAAACGTGCTCCCTCTGCAACCTGGGATCTTTTAAGTTGGAAGTATGAGCTCCCCAAACACCCAATTGTGGCCCCTCAATTCAAAGAAAAAAAAGAGAGCATACAGAGTATATCCTGCCATTTCAGGTTGCAAACCAAGCGTGCCAGTGTGGCATGAAAAATGTTAAATATGTTCTACATCCTGCAATATCAATTATTCAGCCCAGGTTTAATTCTTTATGTAAAAATAAACAAGCACATTTTTCTTATTAGTATGCCAATTGGCTTTCATCTTTAATAAAAGGTAAAATTATATGTATACCAAAGAATTGCCTTGAAATAAATTTCAAAATGTTTTATTATCAGTAAGTGTTTGGTTTGTATACCTATTTTATATACCCATAAACCTGGGATTGCATAAAAACATTACTGGGCAAAAAGGGCCACAATAGGAAAAAAGTTTATAAAGCTCTGATCTAGCATAACCACTTCCTTTTTAGAGCATAGTGAGTATGTGCGTATGTGGCCCTTACTCTCATATAAACTACTAACTGGCAACACAATGTAGTCTATCAGAGGAGTGTTTTTGTGTTGCCATGTTGCCATAGCCATTACAGAAGAAGGTGTATAAGATCAATTCAGGGGGTGCTGTCATTTTTAAATTTAATTTTTGTTTTAATGGTTTTTAACTGGAATTTCAAAAAATTACTGTCTATATTTAATCCTGTTTTAATCTTTCTATATTCATATTTTTTAATGATGATGCTTTTATGTTAAGCTGCTTTTAGCCCTCTTCAGGGAGAGAAAGTGGGATATAAATATAATAATAATAATAATAATAATAATAATAATAATAACCATCATCATAACAGCGATTACTGCAGCTGTGTTGTTATTGTTTGTTTTTGTGATGGCATGCCCAAGCCTCTGGGGAAAACTATAGTGTCTGACTTTACTCAGGAGCTATCTGTATACCTTCTGTTAATATCAAGACCTTTAGCAGACAGAGGCACTTTACAGAAGGTGAAAAGATAACCAAAATGAGTTTACTGTAAACGAGATGAATAAAGGATTAACTCCACCTGGGACTATCAGAAGGTAACTTAAAGCAATACATTACAAAAGGAGTCTTTGCTGGCTACAGTCATCCTTCTGGAGTCTTCTGGCTCTGGTGCAAAGTGATGGTTATAAACTGTCTCATAGGCTTCTGTTGTCCTTTGAATTGCTGGTATAAAAATACTTCTGAATGCAGGTGGTAAGGATGCCTGTTTGAATTGCTTAGGCCCAGGATTATCAGATAACCCCATGCCTAAATCACAGTAGCTCTGATGTAGAAAAAGGAGGAGTCCAGCAAGAGAGCTCTATACAGGGAAATGGAATAGACCAACTAAGGCTGGCCTCTGAGGGGTGTTATGCTCCACCCAATAACTAATACAAAGGAAGGTACCTACACTATTGGGAAAATCTATGAACAGGGGGAACTAAAGCAGTGGAGAGGAAAAGGCAGAGCCAAACTTCACAGCTGTCAAGTCATCTTAAGGCAAAATGGTGTGGCATTTTTAATGCAGCACTTTAAGAATTCCTTTTATTTCAGAATATATTCTCCGTGTTAGAAAATATATAATACAAGTCATTTAAAAATAAATTGTATAACCAAATTACACATTTCATCATAGCCAAGAAAGAAAAAATCTTGTGTGTTGACAGAATGCCTCACGAGACAGGATGCCAATTTCCATCTCTAAGTCCTATTTCAACTGCTGTCCTTTTGTTAACATCTGGTTTTCTAGTGTCACTAGTTTGCACACATAACTCTTGGGAATCAATTGCAGGAGTTCATCTTCACAGTGCCATGAATGAATTATTCATAAATGTCATCATGACTCATAAAAAACTTAAGGCATTAGTTCAGCACATCACCACAAGTGCAATTTTAACACATAGTATAACCCTTAACTCTTACACCACAATGCCTTCCCAGCAATCTTTAGCAATTCAAGGTGAAATAGCACTTGAAAAGCAAGTGTAAGCATCTCAGAGATGAGCAAAAGCCTTTGCTGCACTGTATTTCACAGTTTGATGGCATCTTTAAACACTGTTTGTTTACTCATTCTAAAAATGGATTGTATGCTTGGGTAGTATGGGTTTTTTTTTTCCTTTAGCGTTGGCTGCATAATTCTCTCAGGAATTATGTGTGCTTTTACCATTTAAAATGCACTCCAGTTGAATTCTTGACTGTGGTTACATTTGTGGCGCATGGAATATTTATTCAAGGGAGAACTGTTTGTACAAAATATCCCTCTCATGAAACCACACACACACACAATTTAGGGCACCAGTGGCATCATTGGGTGGGTGTGAAGGGTGTGAATTGTACTAGGTGCCACCACCACAGAGGCCGGCCAGCCAGGTGAAAGCATGGGAAATAACATGACATTTATCCACTTGGTGGTCAAAAGATTGAAGGAGAAGATTCTGAAAGGGGATCAGATACTGGAAATGTGCCACACACCCTCGTTTGAAGTCCTAGGCCTTGCCCACCCCCCAAACAGGTGTGCCAGGATAACAAGCCATGGAAGACTGGCATGCATGGGAGGGTAGGATGGTATGCTTTCTTTATCCTAGTAATGTGTTAAGCTTCACTTCTCTACAAACAGTACTGCTCTCCTTTAAGCTTTTCTGCTGAGATTTCACTGGATCCCAATTAAGTTACACTGATGCAACAGAGACGTAAGCTAACTTCAGAGTGACGGGAGCAATGGATTGTTGAAGCCTATGCTTAGATTTTTAATTGCTTTTCTAATTTTAGGATGTGCATTACGCAAACTTAAATGTAAAAGAAAGTAAAGTATAAGCTCATAAATAAATAAATCCCTGCAGTATATGTAGATGCTACACTTGCTACAGTTAGCCTTGTTTTGAGATTCCTTCTCTAGTAACTTCTGTCACACTTTAATACTCTCTCTTTTAGAGAGCATAGTACCTACAAAATAAACGTTTCAGCATCTTTAGAAAAAAAGAATTATTGAACTGATTAATTATATCAGGGGCTTTGGACATCCTACTATTCTTAATCTTTGCTAAACCACTTAAATAACTTTATTCATTTTACTTTGAAGGGCAGGGGAAGAGTAATTTAGATCTATATCATTTGTGAAAGATGAGATAAAATCTATATCCTACACATGAATACATCAAGTTAACAAGACAAATACATGTTAAAAAAAATAGAATTTAACTGATCCAGAGAATATGGATTCACCTATTATGGATCATCATTAAGACCTCATGTAAGTGGAGTATTTATACAAGTTCTGGCCCAGCTTACTTGTCCGAACACATCTGCCTCTATATCCCACCTCGTAACTTAAGATCATCCGGGGAGGCCCTGCTCTCACTCCCACCAACATCGCAAATGCGGGGATGAGAGACAGGGCCTTCCCGGCTGTAGCCCCCCGCCTGTGGAACGCGCTTCCAAATGAAATATGATCGACCCCCATCCCCCCTGGAGTTCAGGAAGAAATTAAAATCTTGATTTTGGGACCAGGCTTTCAGACAATAAACATGCAGCAGAATTTTGGAAATGGATTGGCAAGGCGATATGTATAAGGATACGGTTTTATGGTTCTATCAGTGGGTTGGTGGTCTGAGTATTGTTTTAATGACTTATGATAATTTGGTTATAATTAACTGCTATTGTTTTAATTCTATGTATTTATGGTTTTATACTGTGTTATTGATTGTGGCATCGAATTGCTGCCTTTGTTAGCCGCTCTGAGTCCCCCCTCGGGGGTTGAGAAGGGAGGGGTAAACTTCTGAGGCTTCCCTTTCCATCATTTTTGGGCACCAGTCTTAAGAAACCACTTTTTCTGGAGTCCTTTCCACTAATATCTTTCAACTAGTCCTGAATTAAGGCACCAGACTTAAGAAACACTTTTTCTGGGGTCCTTTCCTCAGTGTGGTGGAGACTCCTTCTTTGGAGGTTTTTATACAGCAGCCTGATGGCCATCTGTTGGGGATGCTT
This sequence comes from Anolis sagrei, assembly GCF_037176765.1. NCBI lineage: Eukaryota > Metazoa > Chordata > Lepidosauria > Squamata > Anolidae > Anolis > Anolis sagrei. The sequence continues at coordinate 41,458,712 of NC_090022.1, read as the reverse complement.
TGAATGTGAATTTCCTGCTCTCTTCCAACTCTATGATTCTATGAATATCCTTCAAATAGACCATCATTAAGGAATCACACTTAAGAAACCAATTTTTCAGGGGGCCTTTCCCCTAATATCCTTCAACTAGATCTTGGGAAGAATTAAATCATCCCCATGGAGACTCAAGGGAGTCAGGCTATCCTCTCCCTTCAGTAAATCACCCTAATATTCAAACAAACACCCCATCAAATACCTTTTCATACCCCCCCCCCCAATGCACACCCACTCTTACTTCCCTGGTAAAATAGTAAAAAAGAAGGAATTAAAGATATTAAACTAAGAAAAATAAATGAAATTGCCGAAAGAAAAGATTAGAATTGAGTTCAAAAGCAAGTGAAGCATTCCTAAGAACACCAAAGGCACTGAGTTAGAACCCAGAGCTACCTAACACATGAGTGGCTTTCTTCTTCTGATTGGCTCAGTAGACAGCAGGGCTCACTCATAGCTTCACAGGGAAACCCAGTGAATGGCTGCCTCTCCATGCTCCATGTGTAGCCAAAAGAAATGAAAAGCAGCAATTTTGGGCAGCCGTGTGGTCTGTTGCAGCCAGAAAAGAAGGATGGTGGCACCTGTGCCTTTACGGCTGACCAAAACAGCCAAAATGGCCAGAACGCATTTTGAAAAACAGGTTTGTCACAGCTCTATTAACTGCCAGGGGTTAGAAGTAAACACTTTCCAAAACTGCCCTCATTGGTAATCTTGGTTTTGTTGCTGTTGTCATTTTAACCTCAAAAAGGCAATTTGTACTAAAAGGGCAGAATTTCACTACTCACTTGGCTGTAGTTTGAGGCATCTCAATCCTGCACTTGTTCTGACTTCACTTGTTTTGGGCCCAAATAGATCTTATTGCCAAAAGTGCAGTAAAAAAACAATAAAGCACCCTCTCCCAAATCCTGTTATTAGCTATTTTGAGGCAAGTCCCCACAACAGATATTCTTGGGATACAGTTTGCCTTGGAATTGTACGCAGTCCACAATCTGCACTTTCTCCACCCTGCCATTGTGCTCTGCTATGAAGACCACCAGTTGCTATTTGTGAATATTAGAACAGGGCAAGTGATGAACTGGAGCATTTAAGAGGACATGAAGCTTAAATGGGCCAAATTTTGAGTAAATAAAACTTTATAAAAATGAAAGCCATTTGTCTCTACTGCCATCCATGCCCATAACATTTTTATGGTGTAAAGTAAGTAAGTTTCTCAGGAGTTTCTCAAAAGTGAAATACTCAAGGCACAATTGCAAACAGTGCCAACAAAGAGAAAAAATAGGACAAGTGCAAAGAAGCCAGAGTGGATGTCCAAAGAACTTCTAACTGTGCTAAGACACAAAAGAGACATGCACAAGAAGTGGAAAAAGGAGGAAATCACCAAAAAAAGAATTCAAGCAAATAGCCAACTCCTGTAGGGAAAAGGTCCGCAAGGCTAAAGCACAAAACGAGCTCAGGCTTGCCAGGGACATTAAAAACAATAAAAAGGCTTATTTTCTTATGTCAGTAGAAAAGGGAAGAACAAGGAGGTGATAGGGCCTCTTCGAGGAGAAGATGGGGCAATGCTGACAGGGGATAGGGAAAAGGCTGAACTGCTTAATGCCTTCTTTGCCTCAGTCTTCTCACATAAAGAAAATCATCTTCAACCTCAGCAAGATGTAGTGGATGAGGGATTAGAGGACATCCAACCCCAAATTGGGAAACAAGTCATCCAGGAATACCTGGCCGCTCTAAATGAGTTCAAGTCCCCAGAGCCAGATCAACTACACCCAAGAGTATTGAAGGAACTAGCGGAAGTCATTTCGGAACCATTGGCAATCATCTTTGAGAGTTCTTGGAGAACGGGAGAAGTTCCAGCAGATTGGAGGAAGGCCAGTGTGGTCCCAATCTTCAAGAAGGGAAAAAAGGATGACCCAAACAATTACCGTCTGGTCAGCCTCACATTGATACCAGGCAAGATTTTGGAAAAGATTGTTAAGGAAGTGGTCTGCAAACACTTAGAAACAAATGCGGTCATCGCTAATAGTCAACATGGATTTATCAAAAACAAGTCATGCTAGACTAATCTGATCTCTTTTTTCAATAGAGTTACAAGCTGGGTAGATGTGGGGAATGCCATGGATGTAGCGTACCTGGATTTCAGTAAGGCCTTCGACAAGGTCCCCCACGACCTTCTGGCAAGGAAACTAGTCCAATGTGGGCTAGGCAAAACTACGGTTAGGTGGATCTGTAATTGGTTAAATGGATGAACCCAGAGGGTGCTCACCAATGCTTCCTCTTCAGTCTGGAAAGAAGTGATGAGTGGAGTGCTACAGGGTTCCGTCCTGGGCCTGGTACTGTTCAACATCTTTATTAATGACTTAGATGAAGGGCTAGAAGGCATGATTATCAAGTTTTCAGATGGCACCAAATTGGGAGGGATAACCAATACTCCAGAGGACATGAGCAGGATTCAAAACAATCTTGACAGATTAGAGAGTGCTCACCAATGTCACTGTCACTGTCATTTGTCACTGTTGAACAAAATGAAGTTCAACAGTGTCAAATGCAAGATACTCCACTTAGGCAGAAAAAAACAAAATGCAAAGATACAGAATGGGGGATGCCTGGCTCAAGAGCAGTATGTGTGAAAACGATCTTGGAGTCCTCCTGGACAACAAGTTAAACATGAGCCAACAATGTGATGTGGTGGCAAAAAAAGCCAATGGGATTTTGGCCTGCATCAATAGGAGCATAGTGTCTAGATCTAGGGAAGTAATGCTACCCCTCTATTCGACCTTGGTTAGACCACACCTAGAATACTGTGTCTAATTCTGGGCACCACAATTGAAGAGAGATATTGACAAGCTGGAATGTGTCCAGAGGAGGGTGACTAAAATGATCAAGGGTCTGGAGAACAAGCCCTATGAGGAATGGCTTAAGGAGCTGGGCATGTTTAGCCTGAAGAAGAGAAGGCTGAGAGGAGTTATGACAGCCGTGTATAAATATGTGAAAGGAAATCACAGGGAGGAGGGAGCAAGCTTGTTTTCTGCTGCCCTGGAGATTAAGGGGCGGAACAATGGCTTCAAACTACAAAAAAGGAGATTCCATCTGAACATGAGGAAGAACTTCCTGACTGTGAGAGCCGTTCAGCAGTGGAACTCTCTGCCCCGGGGGTGTGGTCGAGGCTTTTAAACAGAGGCTGGATGGTCACCTGACAGGGGTACTTTGAATGCAATATTCCTGCTTCTTGGCAGGGGGTTGGACTGGATGGCCCATGAGGTCTCTTCCAACTCTATGATTCTATGATTCTAAATAATATACACAGACAAAATGACTACAAGAGTGTGTGTCCATTTCTAGTGAAAGCACACACAGAACTAGGAAGCAGGAAAATAAGGGTCAAGAGAAATAAATTAATAAATAACGGATTAATGAAACTGTAATTAAATGCAATATGTATTGTCAGGTGCTTTCTACTTGCTTTAATAGAGTTATTCTGTATAGATTTATAGTGAGAGAGTGATGTCTTATTATTTTCTTCGCTGTCAGGAAGGCGAGACACTTCCATAATCCTAAATTTTCCTTCTAAACAAAATCAAAGAGCTTGCTTCAACAACGTGAACACTACAGCTTATGTTTAGTTGTTAAACATATGGGGGAACAGGATTAGAAGCTATCAAACCAAACTCTCCCCCACTTTCTGTGTCTCCAAAGCGGATGATCTTACTGAATTCTGCCTGGCATTGGCTCCCTACCAAATGCAAAACTGAACACCTGTGCAACAGCCAAGGGGCTGTTTATGAACCCAGGCAGATCCATCTGTAGAGAGCGTCACAGAGCTATTTTCATTCCTGTGGGTGTGATGGAAGATAGGATCATTAAAAGGAGCCCAAAACCTAATTAAAGGAACAATATGTTGGCCCACCTGACTGCCTACATGACTTGGACCATCTCTCACCCGTGAAATAAAATACTGAATCCTCTTCTTTTTCTTCCTCTTTTTCCTTTCTTTCTTATCCTCTGTAATTCCATTAATATACTTGTATTCTAAATATATTTTCTCCTTGAAACCAATTAAGTTTTTAAAAGAAATTTGTAGCGTATACTGAGTTCTCAGGCTTAGCTGTGGAGAATTTTAGAAGAATCCAACACAGAATATAGGCAGGGGACTCTCCTGTGTGTTCAGTCTTTGGCAATTGCAACATTCATTTTTGCCTTTTGATTATCTGCATTTCTCCAAATGGGAATGGAACAGAAATTCTCTGGCCCAGGATATTGAGATGAATGATTAAATGAACTACAAAATGGGCCCGTATTAATATATTTAGCTTTTATTTTGGTATGATTTACAGAGCAATCCTATTCAGGAAGAAATCCCATTGTGTACAGTGGACCTTACTCCATAAGAAATAGGTTGCAAATCTAAACCACAAGGATAATGAACCTCCATTCCTTTGGATCCTGAGGTTTGTAGTTTGGTTAAGCACTGGAGTTCTTGTGCAGAGAATCAACTACAAATCCCAGAATTCTATGGCATAGAATCATGACAGTTAAAAATGGAAAAAATATTCCAAGATGTACAGAATCTTCCTTTCACATTACTGTAACTACGAGCAAAAGAGCTGAGAAATCTAGTGACTGCAGCACTCTATTCCACAAGGAGAACGGCAGAAAGAAATGCCTATTTATACCTCTTGCCTTGCTATTACTAAGTGCTTTCCTGCTGCACACATTAATTGCCTGAAAAATAATGAAGGGATAATTGCACACAGTCCTTTCTTTTCCTATATCATTAATTGCCAAGCAAGCTCTTCAAAGTGACTTGCTTGCTATCTCACAACTCCCACGCAGGTAAGTCAAATTGTGGGTGCCATTAAACCTCAGCCAAGGTAACAACTAGCCAAAAGAGCAGTCTTAAAATAAGGCAGTGGTACCTGCCATGAAAAAGTAGCAGCCACCTAGCATTGTTTTCAAGTAGACTGCACCAAACCACCACTGCTCTCTATAATTTCTGTTGCATTGAAAGCTCTTCAGTCACTTCATCATTTACATTTATATAGCATTGGCATAATTCATTACTAAATACCAGTACAGAGATGCAGAATAATAAACCAGACAAAGCAATTTCCCAGGTAGATGTAATTTGCTAGCAGAGGGACTAATCACAGACAAATACATTGAGACATGCCAGGAACTTAAAGAAAAAATGAGCCTTTAGTAAATGTGCTGTGTGCCATTTTGGTGGCCTTTATGGTGCCAGCAAAGGCCTTGGGTTATGCAGGCTTTTAAAATAATTCATGAAATCTCAGTCCATTGCTTTAAAAAAAAAACTTAGGTTGCTGTGAAACTGTACTTATACTGTTTGGTTTGATGATTTTAATGGCTTATTATCTGCTTAAATTGTTGCTATTCTTATTGTAAACTCTGTGGACAACTTTATGTTATATGCATGCATTTTATGTGCATTCAAGTTGACTCTAATTTATAGTGAGCCTGTTACAGGGTTTTTCAAGCAAGATTTGTTCACAGGAGGCTTGATATTGCTTTCTCTTAGTGTATGACTTGCCCAATGTCACTCAACAGATTTCCATAGCTCAACAGAGATTTGAACTCTGCTCCTACACTCCCAAGACTTCATCTCGTGAATGGGGAGGGGAAGGGGGCAATAGTCTTTTTCCCATAACATTTTGTTTCATTTCATTTATAAGGAAAATGGAAAATATATTCATCCCCATCACATGTGATGTAGGTAAAGGTAAAGGTTTTCCTCTGACAAGAAGTCCATTCGTGTCTGACTCTGAGGTGTGGTGCTCACCTCCATTTCTAAGCCAGAGAGCCGGCATTGTCCATAGACACTTCCAAGATCATGTGGCTGGCATGACTACATGGAGTGCCATTACCTTCCCACCGGAGTGGTTCCTATTGATCTACTCACATTTGCATGTTTTCGAACGGTTAGTTGGCAGAAGGTGGGGCTGACAACGGAAGCTCACACCGCTCCCTGGATTCGAACCTGCAGCCTTTTGGTCAACAAGCTCAGCAGCTCAGTGCTTTAACCCACTGCACAACTGGGAATTAATATACTTTTGCCCATTTCTACTGTAATCCTCTGCATTGTGAGCTACCACATGGCTGAGTCCAGCCCCTGCCCATTCTACATTCGAAAGTCTGACATCTAGATCTAAAAGGAGGGGGGGATTATAGCCATAGTTAAGTGGTGATATATAGTAATTGTTCAATTCCTGAAGAATACATTTTAAAAAAAAATACCAAAAATGACTGGTGAGAAAAGGAGCATCGAGCCTAATTTCAAAACAGCCCACAGGAATGCCCACTCTTTAGCATCACTAAAACGATTTAACACGTGGGGTGTGATAATTCCCATCTCATGTTTCTGTGCAAATCAGGAGCTTTGAAGACAACTGCTACCCAAGTCCTAAAACCTCTGTTTCTACATAATTTAAACACATTTTAAATATGGAGTCCCATGAAGAATGGCTGGAAATAGTTTTATGTCATATGATGGACTCTGTGGGACTTCATCTTTAACCTATTTTCAAAGTGGGTAGAAACAGGAGGGGGCATAACAGGGATGGGATGAGGACCCTACTTCTCATGGGATCCCTAGTCAAACACTAAACACAGTATAGCACATTGGCTCTCTGTGTTATAGGACAAAATACAAATGCAGTTAAGACATTACTAATAGATCGAAAAATGGTTGTGAGCATTCAAAATATTTAAATATGGATAGGTTTTACCAAGAACCATTTTCCCCTTTCTTTCTAAGTCCATGTATTGGACTGGAATGGAATGGACTGATGCTGGTGTTGCTTTTGAAATATTTCACCTACAATGTCTGAGGTTGAACGATGGTAATGGTTCTTTTCTAGCAGTTTGTTTCAATACAATCTCAATGTAATCCTGAAGATGTATATTTAAAAAACTGCATACATTAGGCTAAATATTTCCCATTGCAATAGATCAGGAATGTGACACTGAGTGGGAGGTTTGATATAGGAGGGTAAGAAGAAGAAATGGAGAGGCTAGGATTGGGAGGACTAGGGATGACTGGCTGGAGTGAGTTGACAAAGGAGGGGAAAAAAGCAGAAAGGCTGGGGCTAATATGAGGAGGTCTGGGAAGCCTGTAGAACAGGTATGGGCTAACTTTGGCCCTCCAGGTGTTTTGGACTTCCACAATTCCTAATAGCTGATAGGCTGCTAGGAAATGTGGGAGTTGAAGTCCAAAACACCTGGAGGGCTGAAGTTTGCCCATATCTGTAAAACAACCTTAATTTGATGGTACGGAAGGGGTCTATGTGTAGAGTGTGTATACAATAGAGAAAGAAACTTTTGGAGGGTAAGTCTAGATGAAATAACAAACTATGAATCCAATAGAATGGAACAGGTTTTGTGTCTCAGCTCCTTTACACATTCAAGATCTTGAGCAAACTTCTTGTTTTTGAGCTCATCAGTTGCCCTTCTATGAAATGGGTGACTTCTAACTTGTTGCAACCACCATGGCAGCCACTTATGAATAGTATCCATAATGTTCTCTAAAAAATATGAAGGTGCCCATTGACCCTAAATATTGGAGAACTCTGCCCAAGATAATAATCTACAATGCTTTCCAACTGGAATTTTTTTTTCTCTAGGTGAGCCTTACAAAGTAATACTTTTTTTCCTCCTTGCCCCAAGGTACTTCACAACTCCAGGAAACTTCTTACAAAATATATGCAGTTGAAACCTAATTAAAATGGACAAATGGCTTTTGATTCAGCAGACAAATGGCTGTTCCAAGGCACTTGAACAAGGAGGAAGGTGCCTGCAATTTCAAGTCATCTAGCTGACTTTTCTGTGACCCTAATTTGCAATCAACAGCTTTGTGAATTTCTAATCACATCAGACTCATGCTGTGCAAGAACTGTCAGTTCAATTGCCAGCCACATAAATGTGCAACACCCCACATTCCAGATGTTCAGCATGCTGGGAAGCAGGCACCCTGTTTCCTCCTTCAATGAAGCAGAATATGGTAAGAAATGCATTTTTTTTACAACACATGAACCAAAAATCAAGGACCTTCCAATTTCATTAAAAAGTTCTGGGTGAACACATCCCATCTGAATATTGAAACATTTTATTCCTGAAATCATAGTGCAGAATGGTGCACTATGTCCCTCGTTTTCTTGTTTCATAACCAAATCTGGAAAGTCTTAACAAAAATAGACATGTGAAAATGTGCCATAGAAATAAATTCTTCTTGTGTGAGGGGGACTTTGGAATGCATGGGAACAGCTATTATTAGAGATATGATAAAAACCTTTGAGAAATCAAAGTATTGATGACCAAATCAATATTATTTTCCAATGTTCAGGATAACTCAAAGAAACTGGATCTTGAACACCAGCTAAATTGGTTTCTAGAGACATTACACCTGCATATAGTCATTCTCCATGTCTCTGTCACTATCCCATTTTTCTACCTGACAATACAGGAGACAAAAATTCTTTGTGTGTCAGAGATTTTTCTCTGGAGAGTCATGTAGCAAATCAATCTTAATTACAGTACATTCCCAAAGAAAGTATATTGCCTGCTGTTTTTGTGGGGTTTTTTGCCACTATTAGGGGGCAGTGGGCAACAACAGTGTCGAACATTATAAAAGATGAAATGTATATTCATTGTATTCCCTATGTTTTGTTGTATGAAGAAAAATGAAGGCAATGTTAAGCACTTTGAATACTATTGATTTCTATGGGGGAGATTTGAAAATCAACTGAATTCTTCTGTTGAAACCAGTGTGACAACAGGCATTTAACTTTGCCTGAACTGTGTCCTTTCAAATATTTATTGCTCATTTACAAGATATACATTCAATATCCCTCTCTCAAATACATTCTCTGGAATCTCTGTTATCCCTCCTGTTAATAATTTATTTATCATTAACTCTGTCTTTCCTGTTTTGAGCCTTAATTATACTTTCTATCATTCTGTTTCCTGTTGTTGATGTTGATGAGAGTGGTGATGATTGAATTTCTGAGATATGTTCTCTGTCCAAAGGTACCCAAGGTGAGGCTCACAATATTTTATAATCAAAACAGTGAAAGAAAAGTATGTCCACAAAGCAACTCCACAGGAGAGACTTTGAGGCAAAAGATAGCATGATTGTATAAAAATTAAATATCTATGTAGCAACTGATACTCCTAATTCAGATTAGACCTTGGAAATGTTATTTTTTTCTACTTGAAACTCCAAAAATCCCCCAGCCAACATAGACACTAATCACAGTGTGATAACTACTCACTTGGAATAGTAGTCCTCCAGAGTAGCCTTTTCAAGCTCTCATTCAGTTCTTATCATTGGACAAATATACAAAGGCAAGAAATTCCCCATGAATTCACTGGCTGTTGCCATGAAGTTCCCCTCCTCTATATGTTAGACCTATTGAATTTGGTGAGTACAGGAGGTTCATTTCTAAAATATGAAATATGCCAATGTAGAACTGACAACTGTATCCCTCCATGGAGCACTGCTGAGGAGATACAAATGCAGTGTGTTGGAAATTGACATACTAGCTCTACCTCACCCTCCATTGTGAGCAACAAACAAAAGAGGAGGAAGATTGCTTATTTATATAGCCACATGTTGCTTTATAAGTTTAAAAAACCCTCAAAAAACAGTGAATCCTGCCACAAGTAAACAATCCAAAATATATATGTATATACTAGGGCTGGGCGGTTTTGTTCGTTAATTTCGTAATTCGTTATTAATTCGTTATTTTTTTTTATAACGAAGCGATATTGAACCATTCAGGAGCAACTAAAAACGAAACGAATTTTTCCAATTCGTTTCGTAATTGTTTCGTAATTGTTTCGAAATTGTTTCAAAATTGTTTCATTATTATTTCGTTATTATTTCCATATGTCTGGTGCAAGTTTTATAGTCATTGTTTGTTTTATCAGTGATAAAAAAAATTATCACACCAACAGTCAACAACAGAGGGAGAGGGAAGCTTCAGAAGTTCCCCCTGTCCCATTTGGAGGGTTTTTTAGCGTATTGCGCAATCGCGTCCGCCATTAACGAATCGATTCGTTATTGTTTTGAAATTGTTTCGTAATTTCCGAAATTTCGTAAATATCGAACTTTTTAAAAGAAAAAATTCAGAATTCTTTTAAATAACGAAACACAAAAAACCCCTAAAAACTAATCGAATTTAGAAACAAATTTTTCCGTGGTTGGACAGCCCTAGTATATACATATACACAGACAAGGAAAGAAGGAAAAGTCCAATAGAAAACTATACAATACAAATAGAAAGCTATACAAAGCAAATTATCCAATAAAGTACAATGTAATATAAATTGAACAATATATGAAATAGAAATATCCAAGATTATAAATCAGTTTTAAACTCAAATTTCAAAAGATTTGGAAAACAGGGAAGTTTTTAATTGAGATTTGAAAACAATGCATGAAGCAGCAGTCCATGTTTAGGAAGACAATTCCAAGAGTATAGAACCACACATGAGAAAGGACAAAGACAAACAAAGGAAAAGAAAACACTTGGTTGGGTGAGAGGTCTAGCATTCCTAGGAGGCATAACTTGAATGTGCCAGTAAAAATAAATCAGGAATCAGGGCTGAAAGGCAGGGTTGGTAGGGAGGAGGAGACAGCTAGGTTGTGTAGGGGTTTGAATATTAAAATAAGATGTCTGTGCTGAATCTTAGAAGAAATTATTAACCAATGGAGAGAGATATCACAAATGGGGCAATGTGACCAAAACAGTGGGCCAAAACGGATATTCTCAGCAGCAGAATGTTGAATGGAAACCAGAGAACTAAGATGAAATCCTGAAGGATGCTCCCTTCTTCACAATGTTACTCTTCATGTAAGGAGAGTGGCATTAGGGCTGCCAGAGTAAGACAAGGAATGGGCACTTGTACCTTCAATGGTTGTGTAGAAACATAACTTTCAGCATATGTTGCTTATTACCTGGCAACGCCTGCTGAACATCCCCATTCTACACAACCATTAGAGCAATGGTTCTCAACTTGTGGGTCCCCAAATGTTCTGGCCTTCAACTCTCAGAAATTCTAACAACTGATAAACTGGCTGGTATTTCTGGGAGTTGTAGGTTAAAACCCCTGGGGACCCACAGGTTGAGAACCACTCCATTAGAGGAATTTTACCTGTATCCCCTGGAGAACCACTACAGAACAGTCTGGAAAGGGAGAACGGGGAGGAGGAAGAAGACCACCTATATCCAAAAAAGTCAACACACTCTATATAAAACCATGGAATCATAGAGTTGGAAGAGATCCCAGAGTCATCCAGCCCAACCTCCTGCCACTCAATTCCAACAGATGTCCATCCAGCATCTGTTTAAAAACCTTCAAAGAAAGATTCCACCACACTCCATGGCACTGGATTTCACTGTTGAACAGCTCTTACTGTCAAGAAAGCCATCTTAATATTTAGGTGGACCAATATTTCTTTGTCATTACTCAAAAGTTCTAGAATTGAGGGTGAAATCTGGTCATAATTGTAAACCCTAGCAATCACAGTGTTCATACTGAGTTAATCCTAAATACCCAGGGCTAACTAACATGACTATTTCTCTTAAACCTTTCAGTTTCCACCCTTTATTCGTAGTTGTACTACAGCATCACTGCTAACACAATATCACAGTCCAGTCACAAGCAGGACTGCACTGAAGTTAAACAGAACATTACATGGAAACTTCAAAAGCAGCCTTAAATTAAAATGTTAAGTTGCCATAATCCACCCCCACTGAACCATATGGTACATTACAAAGTTACACTATGTATTTTAATGTAGAACATTTTGTCATCATATTCCCAAGGCCTTGGTAACACCTTAATTTTTGAAAAGCAAATATATTTGTAAAGCACACTAAGAAACTGATTATAATTTCTAATTAGAACCCTATGTACCTATTGGCAAAAAATAAAAATAATATCCTCCAACAATTAGAGAAATTAGGTCCAACCATTAATATTTACTCTGATTGTGACCTAATTCATACAAATTACCCACTGTGTGAGGTTTAAATGAGCTTTAACTATGTGGGTGGTTTGGTTCTGGCCAAAGTGAAATCTATTCTTGTTAATATAGAGGTCTCTTGTTTCTTGCAATGTGCCTTCGATAATACTCTGGCTTGAGGCTACCTTCTCATAGAATTTTCTTGGCAAGATTTCTTAAACCCACAACAAAGCAGGTTTAAGAAGCCTGCTTCAATGTGGCCTTAAGTCCCCATGCCCTTCCCATAAACCCAGGCTTTCCTGGTTGGGTGTCACCATGCCATCCCGCTAACTACTGGGATGGCATGGAGCCACCCCTCCCCAAAAGCCCCAAAAGAAGCCTTAAAAGAAAACTCACTGGACCACCACAATGCCCTCTGTAGTAGAATCTACCTTTAAGACGACAAGGCCGAAGCCTGCATGACAGAAGCTGTCATCTTGGGAAGGCAGGCAGAGCAGGAGGAGGAGTCAAGCCGACTCCTGATTGGGTATAGCAATTGGGGGAGGAGTCGGTTGAGAGAGGGAAATAAGCTGTCAGCTCTTGACAGAGAGAGAGAAGTGCCTTGACATCAGACAAGGAAGGTTGTGATTTTAAGATAGGAAGTTACAGTAGGAATCTGACAGGGAAAGAAAGTTTTAAGTGAGCCTTTAGAATAGGGAATAAGCAGACAGACAAGGGCTAGGGTTACTGTATTAGTAGGATCAGTAACAGAGAGACTTGTCTGTTTATACTGAGGAAAAGTATAAGAGTGCTTATTTGCCTTGTAGGAGAGACAGACAGGGATCTGCTCTCAAGTGATACTGTGTCTAAAGATAGAGCAGTGTGTTGAAGGAATCTCACAGTTGATTAAAGCTTTACTGTCTGTGAAACTACTTGTTTAAGTAACTAAGTCTCTACCACTGAATTACGCTTCTGTACCCCTCATGCTATGAGGTGATATTTGTTCCAAGTCCAATAAACTCTTTCTAGTTAACTTTTAACTGGTGTATGCCTCAATCTATCCATTTCCTCAGAACTCACTCTGTCAAACCATTTTAAAGTCCAGTCAGCCAGTGAAGAAGTAATAGAAGAACCAAGAGCTCAAACACACCTTACCTATAACACATTCACACCTTTGGTTCCTCAGGCCAATAATTCTGAGGTGGTGGCGGCTAATACTACCAAGAACATTCGGTCATTTATAATATTTTAATCTCCCTTGCCTTGAGGGGTAGAGGTGGGATTGATTGTTTGTCCACCCTGCCCTAGACAGCCTTTAACTTCACTATACCCTCTGACAGGCCTCCTGGTGCATAGAAATGATGCACCAGGAGGTGACTGGATGGAGCGATTTGTCACCTCCACCTCCAGGCTCATGACTTTTACACACCAGGAGGACTTCTGAAGAGATGTCATGGTGGCCCAGTAATTTTTAAAAAACAATTAAGGGCTGGGGGGGGGGTGGAAAGAGGGTAGGTGTCTTCCTTGATTCTCCGGGCTTTTGGCAGCCTGAAGACAGCAGTCCTGTTGGGCAGTCTTCACAGCCCCATAACGCATTACACCCAGGCCTTTCTGGAAAGCCTAGGTCTAATGTGGTATCACAATTATTCAGGAAAATCAGTGTTTACCTGCTTTATCTCAAATTAATTCTCTTTTACCAGAGACATCATTTGGACACCTCCGGTAAAAGTCCGACAGGGCCCATATTTTGGTCCCTGCCTGGAAGCACCCTGGCATTCCTTAGTAGTCTCTTACCCAATAGTAACCAGGCCAAACCTACTTCATTTAAAAAGCCAACAGGATCTGCTGCCTTCAAAATATTTATGCCTTCTTCTTGGCTGAGATAATGTAACTTGCTTAAGGTCACTCAGTGTGCTTCCAATGCCAAATGGAGATTCAAACTCCCCCCCCCCCCAAGTCCAAATTTCAAACCACTACTCTACACTGGCTAGAAGTTACTATCGCTCCATAATGGAGACATGTAACTACAGGGCACCTATGCATCCCTCTTTTTTGCTGCTACCTCCTGGTATTGAAAGGTAAGGACAACTGTGTCTTTCCTTCTTCTATCGCCATGGAGGAGATACCAAGGATGCCACATAGCAAAACATTTCGCCAGCCAGCACAGCAAGGTGGTGATCTTATTATGTGGTCAAACGCACTTCCATTTGTCTAATTTTTCATTTTGGTGTGGGTGTGTCATGGATGACTTTTCAATGACTTTGAAGCATAGGTTCTTTTTATTGCAATTTCCAGTGTGAGAAGGTATATCGGATTACAGAAAACATTTAGACAAAGAATGACATTGTGTTGCGGAATATACATTACCCGGGATCATTAGAGTACAATCAGGAAGGAAGAGGACGGAGACAGCAATCAATTCTCAGGCCTTTACTATCAAGTAAGATTATGACACATGCGCAGAAAGGATCTGACATTTACACAGTACAATCATTAACAGGTGTTTCCATGTATAGTTGCTAAGGACATCTTTATCAGGTCTTGGCAGGCATGTTGTGACCCCAAACATCTGCTCGGTTATATAACTTATCAACTTTCACCCGTTTTCTTCACATGACACATATATGTTCAATTCCTTAAATCTCTAATTGAATTATAACTTATTTATACTTATAACATAAGATTTGATCAAGGCAATCTCCTTTTCGTTAAATTCAGCCTTAATAACTTTATTTCTTATATGAATAATCATGAAGGAAAAACACTAGGATGAAGCTCTTCTAAAATTGCCTGCTATTTACATTAAGTGGTCAGAGGGTGGCGCTCTCTCACCATATGACCTTAGATGTTCCAAGTCATGGATCGATATATTGATTTTTTTGTCCTGCCAAATTCTCTTGTTGACTTCTTATCTATGTCAACATTGGCTAAAACAAACATCAGCCAGAGCATAATGACCCCGTGTCAATAGGTTTTGCATGCTTGCAACTTAACTCCCTGGAACAGGTAGGAACAAAAATCTTCTATTTTATTCTAAATGATTATGATTTCTCTTTATTATTTTATTTTTCGCCTAACGGCTGCCACAATTGGACATACAGACATACAGATTCTATGCAACTACATTGGATTTACAATTACATTGGTTCACAACAAAGGGGAATTACATCTTCACTCAACAGTCACAGGCATCTACACACATTCATCCACATGCATCCAAAATATTACCATATCCTTTTCTCCCTCCTTGGAGAAGTACCTGTTAGGCCAGACGATGATTTCCTGCAGCCTACCAATGCATAGCTCCATAACTTCCATAATGCCAAAATTTCAAAAGGCTGAAATGCCAAAACTTCTTTTCCAAAGAACAGTGCCAAGGACCAGATCTCTGTTTTCCATACAGCAGAACCTGACTCCCTGCACAAAATCTAAGACTCCAAAAGCACACTTCTTCATCTTCCCTTGAGAAAGAAGCCCCAAAGTGACCATACTGCTCCCTTGCAGATCTGCCACTCCATAGTACACTATCTCTCTCTCCTTCCCATGGAGCAGAGCATAGTGGGTGAACCAGACTCCTCAGGTCGGTCACAATTTGAGCATTATTACACTGAGTCTTTTATAGGAATATTCTGTTGATGTAGTCCCAAAGTTCTAAATTAATGATAGGCATCTTCCATCCTGGCTCTATCTCAGTTTCCTGGCCTTCTTGATTTGTGTTGATCTTATGTTGACTTCCTTCTTAACATAAGGAATGTTGCAAACATTTCCTTAACTTGAAAGAACCATTGTCACAGTTTTTATCAATTCTCATTAGCAGGTTTTGATCACAGTTCCAGCAAGCAGGTAGTTAGTCATTGCAGGCCTTAATATTATACTGGTGTTTCCAAAATTATTAACTCCAACCACACATCCTTCCATTCATTCCCACACATCATATTAAATTCATATTTGTCAAATTTGCACATTGAATTTCTTGTGACAGGTGTGCCTTCAAGTCACTTGCTGAAGGAGGATACAAGGCATGCTTACATTTTGCAAAGGAGAATTTGGATTAGTATAGTACATGTTGACCATGTTGACTTTCCTCTCTCTTTTCAAAATGTTGTCAACATTTTTTGTTAATTCAATGTCACCTTGGGTTGTGTACAAGGAGAAAGTCAGGTTATAAATCAAATAAATACATTTTATATTCACTTCTACTGCCTTCCTGGTTTGCCCCTGTAGTTACCTCACTCTCTATCACATTAGGCGTAAGTCACCATCCCACCACTGCTAGGAGCAGGAGCATGTAGAACTGACAAGGTTGAGAAACTGCCAAAGTTACACAGACTGAGAAGAATCTACCACCCTAACCCTGGCAATCTTTGCTTCTCCATAGGTAGTGGTATAGTATTTAGTTAGATCTAAGTCAGGATTCATCTCTCATTATAAGGAACCTACAATATTAAATGATTAAAGGTGTGGTCAGCCTTCCGTATCTACAGATTTCATGATTCATGGCTTGAAAATGGTTTAAAATCCAAATGAAAATCCTTGATTTTAGCCTTTTTATATATGGGGCACCATTTTACTATGCCATTTTATATTATGGGACTTGAGCATCTATGGATTTTGATATCCACAGGTTTCTAGAACCAACCACACTATGTCTTAATGTTTATGCACTACAATACCGGGGAAATTACTTCCTTTAAGTAATTTGTGACTTCTCACAGTCCCAATTATTTTCCCAAAGTAGTTAGTGTTGTCTTTCAATTTTTGAAGGTCAATTTTTTATTTAAATGTAACCCATTGTCTTTTTTTAATCCTACATTTTACAGGAAATGTCATCTGTAAATGAAGACAAAGATTGCAATCCCATATAACAAAATACTTGAGCTTTCTAGCATGCCCATCCTAATAGAAATATTTCAAAATAGATTTTAAGAACTCTATACATTTTTAGAGGGTTTGAAAGTATTCACATTGATGAAAACTAAAAAGGATGTAATAATCTAATTCAGAATCTATCAGATGATTATTCACATGGAGCAGAATGTATTCCTGCCCCCTGGAATCTCCTGTTCCCATTAGACCACCAAAGGTGTTCAGCCTTCCTCCATGTGCTAAACGGGTAAGTACCAGTTTTCAAATAAATGAACTGATTAAAACGAATTCACCTCTTTGAGCAGTAGGTGGCAATGGACTCAGTCTGAAATAATCTGCTGCATCCAGATGAATGAGCCATGTATAATTGCCTCAGAAAAGCATAACTCTGCTACCAAAATGATACTTTTTCAGTCAGTCTCTCTGAGAGTGAAACTAGGTTTCACACTCAGATGAATGTAATATTATTGCTATACATCTTTTTTTATTGGATACTTCTGAAAAGGGGCAAAAAGGAGTAAAGTAAGGAAAGAAGGACAAGCACAATCATTTATTTGCTTTGTGTCTTAGTGCATTGTTCTACCTATTTATGTTTTTATAGGGTGGAACAAATATGTGTAATTTAATAAGGACTACTGTTGCTGCCCAGTTAGCCACTACCTGCTACTACCACTTAATTTTGCTGTATGTTGGCATTGTTGGGTGTTTTCAAGCCATTTTTTTATTTACAGTGATCCTAATGTGGATTTACCATGGGTTTTCTAAGAAAAAAATGTTCAGAAGGGGGTCATCATTGCCTTCCTCTCAGATTGAGAGAATGTTATATGTCCAAGGCCACCTAATGCACTTCCATGGCTCAGTGAAACTCTGAACCCTAGTTTCCAGAGTGGAAGTCAAACACCTAGACCACAACACTATAATGGCTGAATCTATACCAGGCAAAATAATCTTGGTGAAGTCCAAACTGCCTGCCTCAGACACATCACAGGAAGCCCCCCAAGCCATTTTGCAGTCCAAGCACTCAGCCAGGAAAACAGCATAGTGACACTGGTGCCCTCTCCTCTTTGAGCAACTGCCCCCTTCTGTTTTGCTGGCCAGAAGCAGCTCCTTGGCAGAGCCTTGCTCCTAATGCTATGTCTGGTGACAGGCATGTAGCCGGGGGGGGGGGGGGGGCTCGGGGGGCTTCAGCCCCCCCCCCAAATTCTCATGGTGGTTCGCGAAAAGGCCTTACTGGTGCATTATTTAAACTGTTATGTTTATTAATATCATGATTTGATCACCATTCTCAATATATCCCTTATGTATGGGGGTATTGGGGTAATGATACAAAAGGTTTGCTAGGCTAGACCCTCTTTCACTCAGACTCAGCCCCCCCCCCGAAACTCAGCCCCCCCCCGAAACCCCCCTGAAATTTTTTTAGCCCCCCCCCCCCCCGAAACGAAATCCTGGCTACGGGCCTGTCTGGTGATGTCACCAACAGGCTCTACCATGGAGCTGCTTCTGCCTGACAAAGCAGTGGTGGTTCTTTTTGACATGTGGACACTAGATCACCCTGGATGCAATTGATCTAGCAGTCCACGTGTCAAAAGCGTCAGGGATCTGGAGTTTCCTAGAAGCTCCAGAGTAACCTGCTGTTTTCTTTGTGATGGATTAACATCTGGAAGCACTACTTCTGCTGCAAGTCTCTAGTCTGCATAATTAAAGCAATGGTATTCCCATAGTAACCAATGGATGCAAGAGCTGGACCATAAGGAAGGCTGAGTGAAGGAAGATAGATGCTTTTGAACTGTGGCATTGGAGAAAAATTCTATGAGTGCCTTGGACTGCAAGAAGATCAAACCAGTCAATACTCCAGGAAATAATACCCGACTGCTCAATGGAGGAAAAGATAATAGAGGCAAAGATGAAATACTTTGGCCACACAATGAGAAGACAGGAAAGCTCGGAGAAGATAATGATGCTGGGGAAAATGAAAGGAAGAAGGAAAAGGGACTCACCAAGGACAAGATGGATGGCAGTATCCTTGAAGTGACTGGCTTGACCTTGACCTTGACCTTGACCTTGAAGGTGCTGGGGTGGCAACTGTCGACAGGCAGCACTGCCGTGGGCTGGTCCATGAGGTCACAAAAGGTCAGAAACAACTGAACAAATAAACAACAACAAACCTGCTGTTCTCTTTGTAATGGATTAACATCTGGAAGCACTACTTTTGCTGCAAGACTCTGCTAGGGGTTCTGGGTGAGTGCATATTTCCCCCCTCATGCAGAAAAGGGGCTACTGTTCCGACTCCCGAGGTATATTTCAGGAAGCTGTGTGACATTCAGCTTTCCCTGTAATGTAATGTTTTCTCCTTGGGACTATCTGATTGAAAAAATCATTGTTCAAATAAGAAAAAGAATAATAAATCTAAGTGATCATATTATGACTTTGTTTCACCCATTTACCAGTTGAGTTGAGAAGTCATCCTTTTTGGGAGAGTGGATAGAGGACCATCAGTCATGTGGAGAGTTACTAGTATTCAAGCAGACATAGGTTTCAGGTCTTGCTGATCAGCACTGCATTTCAAACCTTGCTGGAGCCAATTCTTGTGCTGAATGTAATGT
Source organism: Anolis sagrei (assembly GCF_037176765.1). NCBI lineage: Eukaryota > Metazoa > Chordata > Lepidosauria > Squamata > Anolidae > Anolis > Anolis sagrei. The sequence continues at coordinate 41,439,254 of NC_090022.1, read as the reverse complement.
TACAAATTACTTTCTGAGCAGTGCATTGGAAGTCTGATTTAATCACAGAATATTTATTAGCTGATTTAAATGGTTCTGATTAATGTTATTACATAGGTTTCTATATAGTGTGGAATATCACAATTTAGTTTTCACAAAAGTGCACTGGAGGTTTGATCTATGGATTTTAATATATTGGTGGAAGTTATGATGGATTATGTTTCTAACACGCATCAGTTGGGAGATTATGCAACTATAATTGGTTTTTAACAGTATATTAGAATGTTATTACACACAGTATATTTTGTTTAGCTATTATAATATAATTTTACTGGGTCTTAGCCCCTTACATACTCAAATTGTTTTTAAGGTGTTCCCTTGAGGAGGAGTTTTATCTCCCAAGTGGTGGAACAGAGTTGAGTTTCTTCAGAAAAATCCCTATTACATGTTGAACATAATTACAGGATCAGCCAGGAGTAATTACTTAGTTCTAAAATGCTCAAATATAGGTGAAGAGACTGCTTATCCAATCCTCAAAGGGTTGATTATTTGTTTATTATTTTAAAATGTTTTTATACCAGCACTCATTCAACATTTCAGAAAAAGATATGAAAATTAAAAACATATCAAACCAAATCAAGCATACAGTAGTTGATAGCACTACAGTGTAACATGGGAATAAAATGTTTGAACATCAAATCAAGCAGCAGTAAAAACAGATGCTTACAATTTGCTTCTGAGCTCAATTCAAGATGGGACCACAACTGAAAGATTACTTCCTTCTATATCTAGCCATCTGTCAAGGATACCTCAATTGTGCTTTTCCTGTATGGCAGAGGGCTGGACTAGATGGCCCATGTGGTCTCTTCTAACTCTATTATTCTATGATTCTATAATTCTAGCATACCTGTAGCTTGTAATCTTAAATGGAGGTCTTACTGCCTCTCCCACAATTCTGATAGGATAGCTCAATGAGCAGTTCAATAGTGGCACCTCACTTGTAGAATAAGTTTTCAGGTCTCAGGGCTTGGCGTCAAGTCTCCACTTTTCATCAGACATCTCTGGATTGGAGATAAAGGTGACAATTTTTTAGTTTTGGTGTACTCACTCACCCTTGGCAAGAAAGAAGGCCTGTGTGAGAATCTCCATCTGAGGTTGTAAAGACTCTCTAAGGCAAGCATGGGCAAACTTGGAGGCCTCATGGCAGGCCAGAGTGGGGTGGGCGGGCTGGGAGAGAGAGGGTTCACCCCAAACCCCCTCCCTGCCCTTTCCTCCCCTTGCTCTTTCTTTCAGAGGCAGAAAGTGAAGGAAAGATGGGAAATGTTTGGATCCCAAAAAGGTTAGCCTTAGTCAGGATGAGATGGTGGACAGGAAGGAAAAACTGTATCCATTAGACCCCGTATTGTCTACTCCTGATATACATCCTGAGTCCTCTTCAGGATAAGAAGGGTGGGATATAAATGCAGAAAATAAATAAATAAAAATCCTTAATTTCATTTCAATCTGGAAACCACTTTTTAAATTAAGATTTTTTTTCTTAATTTCCAAACAAGAATGTGTAATCTGTATGTATGTGTATTTAAATGACAGCCTGTGAACAAATGTGATTGGTCCTTATGCACAAGTCAATGATGTCATCAGAGAATGGCTCAATTCCCTAAACAAGTTAGCACAATAGAGCAGATGTTCGTAAAGAATGACAATAATGTATTGGGCAACTGCAGTGAATTTATAAATGAGTTCAGTTCACTACCCCCACCACAACCCTCATGGCCTTTAAGGAACATTGTGGGGAAAGGGACTTAAGGGAATTCTGCTCATTTACACTAGGAACTTCATCAGATTGTGGTTTGCCACCCTCTATGGCAAATCAGGGTGGAAGTGAGGCAATTCCGGTGCCCCAGCCAGCAGCTGATGCTTCCCCATCACATGTGGGGAAGTGTCACCACATGGCTTAATTCCATGGTAGCCCCATTGTTCCTAATGGAAAAAAAGGAGGCTACTGTGTCGTCAGGGCAGCATCCATGCTGCCACCCCAGTTCACCCACAGAAGTCAGCCTACGCATTGAGCTCTGTGAGTGAATTGGGGCAGAAGAGTCTTAGGACACTTATTTTTTCATGTGTGATTAGGTCGTTGGGCCTCCAGATTTGTGACTTTAACTTTTGTGGATTTGATTATTTGTAGACTAGATTAATATGTTCAATCTAGAAATCTCTAGGTCTTCCATGGCTCACTAAATCTCCACGCATCTCATTGTTTTTAATAAGGAGTATATATTATATCAGCATTTAATGACTGTCTACTAAATTACATGAGCAAAACAAAAAATCATTTAAAAATATTAAGGCTGCAATTAGCTCTCGGTATGCATCAAAAATTCTAATCAGTCTACGGATGCTAGTGCAGGAAGGCAACACCCGGTGGAAATAGATAAAGAAATGAGAAGAATGGAACTTAGGTCCCAAACATTGTCTGTATTAAAGGGTCATCATTAGTGCCAGTTTTTCTCCTTTTTTCATGCACACGAGATTCCACAGAGTAATTAGAAGGCTTTCAACTCTGCCTGATGCACATTAATTCATTGAATCTATGTAATATGGCAACATCCATACTGAGCATGAAAAAACTGCTACTGGCATATTTAGTGGAAGGATTATTTATTATCTCCTGAAGAGGGAAACATAGTGTGGGCAGGTCATAGCTACCTTTCAGTTTTTAAGCTAAGTTTTGAGGTAGCAGCTAGTAAGAAACCAGGAAACTTGAGTTACCATAGCAGATCTAAAGCCAGTGCTGGGTCTGGACAATTGCACGAAAAAAAATAGAAGACATGTCCAATGTTCCTCTAAGATCAGATGTTGCTCTTGTTTCAAGCATCCATGGATTTTGATATCAACAATTGGTCTTGGTACCAAACTCCTGTGGATATCAAGGGTCCAATGTAGACAAAACAGTTCAAAATACATTTAAATATAAGTAAAGCTACAGAATAAATACTAAGCTTGCCACTTTGAATACTATTCTGCCATATGATTCCAATCAGTCAAAGGCCTGTCTAAATACTGTGAAAAGGTCTTAACCTGTCAACCAGAACAGTGAGATGGCCAGATGGAATGCCACAATCTGAAAGCAAACACTGAGAAGTTTTTTTCCAATCCGGTGTCATTAGTAACCACACTTGTGAACTTGAGCAAGTATGCATGGGAATTGTTTTGCATATGGATATAGATTTGTTTCTTATATTCCAGCTGTAGTTCCATTTATAAAGTTCAAAATGTGGTTTAACCAATCGATATAGGTTGCAACCATGAAGTATATGGCTAGAGATAAGGAATCTAATGAAGATGAGTAACATTACTCAACTGCTGACCTGAAGATTGGCTGAACTGCTGACATAAAGGTTGGCAGTTCAAATCCATGAGACAGGGTGAACTCCCGTCTAAAACATGCAAATGTGAGTAGATAAATGGGTACTAGACTTGGGCCCAAATCACTGTTGATGAAAAGATTTGCAGTTTTCCGAGGGCCGTTTTCATTCAATTTCCGAAAACAAAAAGGGAAAGAAAGAGACTAAAGGACCAGTGAAACAGATTCAGAGAGTTGATATTTTCAGAAAGAGTTAAATCCACAAAATATCTGAGGTAGGGAATCTGCAGTGCCTTTTTCTTTACTCAGCAGAAAAAGCCTTCACCATTTTTTCTTGGAAAGTTACCTCCTCCTCCAGAGAGGGCCCTGGAAACTTGCTTTCCCATTAGCACTAGCATAGGTTGATGGGAGTTTTTCTATCTGTGTGTCTCTCAGCCAATAAAAAGCCTGGTGATGTCCATGATCTGATTGACTGAGAATGGACACAACCAGCAACTACAATTCCCATAATCCTCTCTTGTGGTATGTCTTATTTTTAAAAATGTTATAGTTAAAACTTAAAATAATTCTTTAAAAAATTAGGGCATGGACTGTATTATAAAATTCATCTGTTGACTTTGTCAACTACAGCAATATTACTAGCATAATTTTAAAAAGTCAATATTTGTTTTTAACATTTATCACTCCAAGAGAGCACCACAACCTCCTAAAAAGGATTCCTTGGGGGCCCACAACATTACCTGTCCTGGGGGCAATAATGTGCAGCTCATAGACAAAGCCTGGCAGCTGGGACAAGACTACAGCATGGTGGAGTCCCCTCTGACCTGCAAGGAAGGCAAGAATGTGCAAGGGTCGCATGTGACAAGGTGGCTGGGCTTCGACATTCTCCAATGGAAGTTCCACAGCATGCCAGCCTGTGCCACCACCAGCTTGCCTCACGTGGACGATGTCTTGGCGTCCCTGCAAGTCTCATCCCATAAGTGCAAAGTTATGTACTACACAGAAGTAATAGGGTGAGAAGATTTCAAGGGATCCATGAGCAGCCTTGAATCAACTCACAGTGAATTTTCTCAACTCAGTGCAGCTACCACGTCTTCTGGCCAATCTCAGTCCAGCTCCATGATTTCCAGGTAGTGCCAATTCCAGGAAAAAAGGCCAGTTGATGAGATAGCCAGACCCTTGCCTGTGGCAGCCAACCACAATACTGCATAATCACCAGTGACAGTTGCAAAAACAAAAACAAACAAAGAACAACACAAGTGGAAGGCTTTTTTATAGATAGTAAAGTAGCTGTGTGCATTTTTTTTAAAGTCCATATTCAAAACTATATGTGAGATCAAATGTTGACTGTGGAAGGAAAAAGGACAAAGTGGCTCTTTTTGGCAGGATTATTGTGAAGCAATGTTTCTGGCACTAGACACATTAATAAACCCTCATAACTTACAACAGGCCATTTTCAGAAACATTAGTACATCCCAGATATACCCTGAATCATTAAAAAGAGAGAAAGCTCAAGTTTGGTCCTCTATAGCAGGGCTTCTTAAACTTGTGACCCTTTTCCACCTGAGAAAGTTTTACTTGACACTAGGTATATATATATAATAGGTATAAAAAGCAGACATTAATGATAATAAATCAGCATTTGCAAGGCTTACTAAACAGATTGGTATTCCTTTTTGTGGAATATAGCTGAAGCATTTTCTCCAGAGTCACTGTAAACATTGCACTTTGGTGATAACAGATTTGTGTAAATGGGTGACCAGATGTTTTCTTTTTTAAAATTGATGCTCCGAGGTGCGCTTGGCCTCATAAAAGCTGATGCAGATATACAAATGTGCAGTGCACAAAAGCAGATTTTGTGCCATTATCTCTCCTCACTTTCCTGCTGCCTTTACATTTGGCCCTCTTAAACCTCACTTCCCTTTGGAGTCACTTTCCTGCCATGTTAGTGCCCACTATGTAAATTCAAGCTCTGTTCAATTTCTTAAATACAAGAACAAGGGAATGGTTGCAGAGCGTTCTCATAGGAAACAGCTTTCTATTTATGTTTCCATTTAGCCACCTGTATGTTTGTGGCTCCATCTGTTTACAGCCCTCTTCAGCTGTTTAGGAATTTTAAAAGGTGAACATGCGCTGGAGCAGTCCATACTAGCGTACTGCAACGAAGTCCCGTGTATTTCTTGAATGCAGTGATATACAGTGATGCAATATGTGCATTTTGACCGATCATGATTTTTCTTTTACCAATCTTGGATTTTAGGCGCACCTTTTTAACCTGTGTTTTTCAGCTGGTGATGAGATTTGGTGTGCATTTTTGGCAAGCGGCATCTAGCCATCCCCCTTTTATCCCGGGGCTGTGAGGGCGACCTCATCGGCTCTAGATCCTTGCCCTTCCTGGCTAATCAAAGCAGCCAGAGATGGGTTATTAGATTGGTTCATGCCGATTATTAATGCATCATTGGCCCAAGGGAAATTTCCATCTGGTCTGAAGCAGGCAGTGGCGAGACCAATCCTGAAGAAGACCTCCCTTGACCCTATGGTTTTGAACAACTACAGGCCAATCTCTAACCTCCCGTTTTTGGGTAAGGTTCTGGAGTGGGTGGTTGCCTTGCAGCTCCAGGGATTCCTAGAGGACACTGATTTTCTAGACCAGTCGCAGTCTGGGTTTAGGCCTGGTCATGGCTCCGAGACAGCTTTGGTCGCCTTGGTGGATGACCTCCGCAGGGAGCTGAACAGAGGGAGTGTGACTCTGCTGGTTCTCTTGGGCATCTCAATGGCTTTCGATACCATCAACCATGGTATCTTTCTGGGCTGGCTCTCTGGGATGGGCCTAGAGGGCACGGCTTTGTCGTGGCTACGGTCCTTCCTAGAAGGTCGTTCCCAGATAGTGAAGTTGTGGGACACCTGTTTGGACCCCTGGCCTTTGGCCTGTGGGGTCCTGCAAGGTTCCATTCTGTCCCGCATGCTTTTTAATATCTACATGAAACTGCTGGGAGAGGTCATTCAGAGTTTTGGAGTTGAGTGCCATCTCTACGCAGATGACATCCAACTCTACTACTCCTTTCCACCTAATTCCAAGGAAGCTCCTCGAGTGCTGGATGAGTGCCTGACCGCTGTGACTGTCTAGATGAGGACAAATAAGCTGAGGATCAATCCTGACAAGACCGGATCAAGATATAGGGTGGCAACCTGTGCTTGACGGGGTTGCATTCCCCCTGAAATCGCAGGTCCGCAGCTTGGGTGTCCTCCTAGATTCTGAGCTGATGCTTGAAGCTCAGGTGTCGGCGGTGGCTGAGAGGGCATTCACACAATTGAAGCTCGTGTGCCAGCTGCGACTGTACCTTGTGAAGTCAGATTTGGCCACAGTGGTCCACGCCTTAGTTATTTATTTATTATTATTTATTTACATCACTTATATCCTGCCCATATCAGCCCGCAGGAGACTCAGGGTGGTCTACATATCGGCACAATTCGATGCCATCAATACAATACAAAAGCAAAAACAATTAAGTGCATTTAGACAAAAAAGACTATATCCTCTCAATCCAATCCTCATCCGTTTCATCGTCTTGGCCGTTCCTAGGTCATTCTCCATCTCAAGCTTGATTATTCCGGGGTTCCGAATGCCTGCTCGAAGAGCCAGGTTTTCACTCTCTTACGAAAGTTCAGGAGGGAGGGGGCTGATCTAATATCCCTAGGCAGGGAGTTACACAGCCGAGGGGCCACCACAGAGAAGGCCCTGTCTCTCGTCCCCGCCAAGCGTGCTTGCACAGCAGACGGGATCGAGAGCAGGGCCTCCTCAGATGACCTTCACTTCCTGGAGGGTTCGTAGGAAGAGATGCGTTCGGATAGGTAGGCTGGGCCAGAACCGTTTAGGGCTTTATAGGCTAAAGCCAGCACTTTGAATTGGGCCTGGTAGCAAACTGGCAGCCAGTGGAGCTGGCGCAGCAGAGGAGTTGTGTGCTCCCTGAGCGCCGCTCCTGTTAGCAACCTGGCTGCTGCACGCTGGACCATTTGAAGCTTCCGGGCCATCTTCAAAGGCAACCCCACGTAGAGCGCGTTGCAGTAATCTATGCCGGATGTAACCAGAGCGTGGACTACCGTGGCCAAGTCAGACTTCCCAAGGTACGGGTGCAGCTGGCGCACAAGTTTTAGTTGTGCAAATGCTCCCCTGGTCACCGCCGAAACCTGGGGTTCCAGGCTCAGCGATGAATCCAGGGTCACACCCAAGCTGCGAACCTGCATCTTCAGGGGGAGTGTAACCCCATTCAGCACAGGCTGTAACCCTATGCCCTGTTCGGCCTTTCGACTGACCAGGAGTGCCTCTGTCTTGTCTGGATTCAGTTTCAATTTGTTAGCCCTCATCCAGTCTGATACAGCGGCCAAGCACCGGTTCAGGACTTGAACAGCCTCCTTAGTAGTAGGTGGGAAGGAGTGACAGAGTTGGACATCATCTGCGTACAGATAACAGCGCACCCCAAAACTCCGGATGATCTCCCCCAGCGGCTTCATGTAGATGTTGAACAACATGGGGGACAGTATAGAACCCTGCGGGACCCCACAAGACAATGGTTGTGGGGTCGAGCAGTTGTCCCCCAGCAACACCTTCTGGGTACAATCCTCTAGGAAGGACCTGAGCCACTGCAAAACAGTGCCACCAAGGCCCATTCCCGCGAGGCGTCCCAGAAGGATACCGTGGTCGACGGTATCAAAGGCTGCTGAGAGGTCCAGCAGAACCAACAGGGACACACTCCCCCTGTCTAGCTCCCGGCGAAGATCATCCACTAAGGCAACCTCTAGATTGAACTATTGCAATGCACTCTATGTGGGGCTGCCCTTGAAGACAGCCCGGAAGCTTCAATTTGTCCAACGTGTGGCAGCCAGACTATTAACTGGTGTGAATTACAGAGAGTGGTCAACCCTCATGTTTAAAGAGCTCCACTGGATGCCGTTCATCTACCGGGCCCAATTCAAGGTACAGGTCTTGACCTACAAAGCCCTGAACTGTTTGGGACCCTCCTACCTGCGCGACCGTATTTCCACCTACGAACCCACATGATCTCTTTGATCTTCCAGAGAGGCCCTTCTTTTGCTCCCGCCCACATCGCAAGTGCGACTTGCAGGGTTGAGAGAGAGGGCCTTCTCTGTGGTGGCCCCCCGGCTCTGGAACTCACTCCCCAGAGATATTAGGCAAGCCCCCACACTGGCAATCTTCAGGAGGAATCTGAAAACTTGGCTATTCCAATGTGCCTTCAGTGACTGAATGTAAGTCACTCCCTGACCACATTTTGCACAAAATGTCCTTAGAAGCACTTTATGTTTTGTGCAATGAAATCCTTCCTCATTCCCGGGTCCCCCTCCTTACAATTTACACTGTCCTATCTCCCAGTGTTTTTTTAAAAAAAAATTAAAAAATTATCCCTGAATCTGGCCCTGCCCAGTGAAATCTTCTGTGTTTTTAATACTTGATTTTATATTTTTGTGTTGGATATTATATTGTTTTTGCATTTTTGTATTTTTGTTTGTTTTTATTATGTTTTTGTGTTATATTGTTGTATTGTATTGATGGGCATGGCCTCATGTAAGCCGCACCGAGTCCCCCTGGAGGAGATGGAGCGGGGTATAAATAAAGTTTTATTATTATTATTATTATTATTATTATTATTTTATTTACATTGTCCTATATCCCAGGATCTGATCCCAGAATATCTGTTTTGAACTGAATGAAGTGAGTCTACACTGCCATTTGTTGTTGTTCATTCATTCAGTCGTCTCCGACTCTTCGTGACCTCATGGACCAGCCCACGCCAGAGCTCCCTGTCGGCCGTCACCACCCCCAGCTCCTTCAAGGTCAGTCCAGTCACTTCAAGGATGCCATCCATCCATCTTGCCCTTGGTCGGCCCCTCTTCCTTTTGCCTTCCACTTTCCCCAGCATAATTGTCTTCTCTAGGCTTTGCTGTCTCCTCATGATGTGGCCAAAGTACTTCAACTTTGTCTCTAGTATCCTTCCCTCCAGTGAGCAGCCGGGCTTTATTTCCTGGAGGATGGACTGGTTGGATCTTCTCGCAGTCCAAGGCACTCTCAGAACTTTCCTCCAACACCACAGCTCAAAAGCATTGATCTTCCTTCGCTCAGCCTTCCCTAAGGTCCAGCTCTCACATCCGTAGGTGACTACAGGGAATACCATGGCTTTGACTAGGCGGATCTTTGTTGCCAGTCTGATGTCTCTACTCTTTACTATTTTATCGAGACTGGACATTGCTCTCCTCCCAAGAAGTAAGCGTCTTCTGATTTCCTGGCCACAGTCTGCATCTGCAGTGATCTTTGTGCCTAGAAATACAAAGTCTGTCACGGCCTCCACATTTTCTCCCTCTATTTTCCAGTTGTCAGTCATTCTTGTTGCCATAATCTTGGTTTTTTTTTTTATGTTTAGCTGCAACCCAGCTTTTGCGCTTTCTTCTTTCACCTTGATTAGAAGGCTCCTCAGCTCCTCCTCGCTTTCGGCCATCAGAGTGGTGTCATCTGCATATCTGAGGTTGTTAATGTTTCTTCCAGCAATTTTCACCCCAGCTTTGCATTCATCAAGCCCCGCACATCGCATGATGTGTTCTGCATACAAGTTATAATGGTTGGGTGAGAGTATGCAGCCTTGCCGTATGCCTTTCCCAATCTTGAACCAGTCTGTTGTTCCGTGGTCAGTTCTTACTGTTGCTACTTGGTCCTTGTACAGATTCCTCAGGAGAGAGACAAGGTGGCTTGGTATGCCCATCCCACCAAGAACTTGCCACAATTTATTATGATCCACATAGTCAAAGGCTTTAGAATAGTCAATGAAGCAGAAATAGATGTTTTTCTGAAACTCCCCGCCTTTCTCCATTATCCAGCAGATATTGGCAATCTGGTCTCTCGTTCCTCTGCCTTTTCTAAACCCAGCTTGAACATCTGGCAACTCTCGCTCCATGTATTTCTGGAGTCTTCCATGTATTTCTGGATCTTGAGCATTACCTTACTGGCATGAGAAATAAGGGCCACTGTACGGAAGTTTGAGCAGTCTTTTGCATTTCCTTTTTTTGGTATGGGGATATAAGTTGATTTTTTCCAGTCTGATGGCCATTCTTGTGTTTTCCATATTTGCTGGCATATGGCATGCATCACCTTGACAGCATCATACACTGCCATATAAACAGATAATCTGGGATCAGATCCTGGGATAGAGGGCAGTGTAGATCCAGTCTAAGAAACAGTGCTCTATAATGTGTTATCCAGTGAATTCCACCAATATACATGTGATATACTACCTCCCAGCTGGTAGACTATGATTAAGCACCCTGGGAGCCATTTTATCATATTCCAAGTGGGACCAGTTTGAATCCCATATGGTGCTCAAACCACAGAGCACTTATGCACATTAAGAAGCCCCTTTTCACATGCTTTTGAGGTTGCTTGTCTGACCACCACAGTTTGAAGCTAACTTCATAAAAAAAGGAAGAGAAGTCAAGTTTATGTTCCTCTATAACTAGCTTCAAAATGCTTCAACACCTTAAGGCTGGCATCACACTAGAGCTGAAAGAATAGCCAAAGAATATGTATTACATCTGAAATCCTGTGGCTGCCTCCTGCAGAATTCTGGGGTTTGTAGTAATGCTCAGCCAGAGAGGTCCTGGGTTACAGGAGGCTTAAGATAGTCACAATTTTCCATTTTCACAAGGATCTTCTTTCCCTAACCCCTGCAAAAGAAGGCCAACTGTAATATTTTTCCTTTTGCTTCAATGGAGAAAAAATATAAGAGGGATCTGTATCATGGTCGTATTTGTCCCTTTGTAAATGGGGTGGTAGAAACTCTTAGCCAAGTTCTTTTACATCACCCTTGTTAGCAAAGTAGAGTTTAATCAAAACTTTTGTACAGTATATTTCTGGCAGGATAGAGGAAGTTTATCTTTCCACTATGCTCACTGACCAAGACACACAGATTATGGATACAATTGATAGACTCTGTGGAAATGCCATTGTGACACATAGACAGATGACAAATCAGAAATTGATAACAATAAAATTGGTATTGAGGTAGCTATGTGAGCCATGTGGCACTGGTGAGATTTTGTAGAAACCTTGAACTTTGGTAGAGTGTTGTGATTTATGACTTTATCACATGAGGCAGACACAACTTTTTGGATCTTTTAAAAAAAAGCTAACATTGTACAACTGTACTAAGATAATTAAAGACAAATAAATGAACTGCAAAGCACATTGAGTAGAGAATAGTGCAGGGAGGTAGTGTTATTAAGGTGTACAGAAAATCGATTGTAGGACCATCAATTGTCAAACTAGTGTAGATGAAGAGAGGTGTGATATCAAATGTATCCATTATCTACACTAAAACAACTGTTGCAAAACAGCAGGTTTATGTGAAAAAGTCCTTTCTCTCTTTTATCATTATTTTATTTCATGTTTTTTATGTATGTTATGAGAAAAACTTTCTTTTTTTCTTTTTCTTTTCTCCTGGTTTATAATAAATTATGAATGGATAGTGGCTTGAATCCCCATTTGACCCACTGGATAAAGTTGGGCAAGTCAACTGTTTCAGTCCCACATGATAGCAAAGCCAATCTCACTCTGAACAAATCTTGCCAAGAAAACCATGAGATAGGTTCCCCTTAGGGCAGTGGTTTTCTGTGGGTCTCCAAGTGTTTTGGGCTACAGCTCCCAGAATTCCCAGCCAGTTTACCAGTTGTTAGGATTTCTGGGAGTTGAAGGCCAAAACATCTGGGAATCCACAGGTTGAGAATGACTATCTTAAGGTTGTCATGTCAGAAGCTACATGGAGCCAGCCACTCAACAACAGAACAGTTGCCACCTCATTCAACAGTCTTTGGCAAATAATTTAACCAATTGGGTATCTTTATTCTCTCTGGTTTTAACTGTCCTGCTTTGATAGTTTAGTCTCATTATATTTTCAACACTGATTGGTCATGTTTCAATTTAATCTACTGCTTTTTAAATGTGGATTTTCCAAAAACAGGCCTATAAATCTTTTATAGAAGAATGAATGGTGGCACTGAAAATTCATTGTCAATTACACATGACGCAAAATGGATAACATAGCACCAGAACCAGTCCTTGCTTATCTAAATTTCTAATAGAAGCTTTCTTGGGATTTGTAATCAAGCATTTTTATATTTCATTTTGTTCCTTCCATCCACACATAAAAAAATGGCAGCAGCTTGTAACATTTCTAGTTCAATTATATGGGTATTAGCCAAATATTAGATAAGATTAGATTTATTGGATTCATATCCCACATGATTATACTCATGCATACAGTACTAAAATAGGTACATATAATAAGAACAGCAAGAGACCCAAGCTAAAATGATGCCATAATAAAATTCCAGCAAGAAATTGCTAAGCGGATGTTATTCCTAAGACGATCTTAAATATGAAGCAATTCAAGGAGAAGAGGGTTACTGACCTGCCATCTAAATGAATATGGTTTATATATTTTGAAGTTGATAGTATAATCATCTTTATCAAAATGAACTTCAGTGGACACTGTGATCTTTAAATGTCTCCTCCGATGGAGCCACACTAGCTTCGGTATGTCTAAGGGAGCTGGCAATGATTAAGTGGGTAGGAGGGTGACCAGAGAAATGCTTGTAAAATACTCAGAACATGTTTCATGAAACACATGCTAACCCTCTTTGGAAAGTCTATTTCATGGTCATGATGGTAGGCAAGAAATTATGATGGTGGTGATGTTCAGTAGATGAAGAATTGTTTGTCACATTTGTTTGCAGTGAATAACACAGAATCCTTTTTATGGGATTCTCAAAAAAAAAAAAAACAAGGCTTAATTCAAAATTTATGAGTATCTTGAAGATAAATGGAACATATCTCTATCTTGGATCTCGAAGATCATCTCTCTGTCCCACAACCCTCTGAAGATCATTTTAGTAGGGTCAAAGCCTTCTTGGTGGCTGTTCCCAGAATCTGGAACTCTCCTCCAAGGGAAACCAGGATGGTCCTGCTCCTGACTTTTACAGGAAGGTGAAAACATACTGTACCTCTGTCATTAGCCATTTACGGATGGAGGACAGGCAGGGTGCTGTAGGAGATGGGAATGGGATTTTTTTGGTAACGGTGTCGTTTTAAATCCATTTTAATTTTTAAAAATGTTCAATGATTTAATGACACAAAGGGTTTAATTGTTTTGTTTAATTTGATACTCATATTTTAATGCATGTACATTTTTAATTCACATTGTTCATATTTATTGTTAGCTTCCTTGAATTCCTATATCAAAAGAAAGGAAGGATAAAAATAAAGTAAGTAAATAAGTATTTGATATCTTCTTCCCTGATGTTCAACTTCTAAGGGGAAAAATATGTTCCACTCTTCTTAGCAGACAGAAAACTGTTGTGAAAAACTATTTCTGATGTTCAGTAGATGAAGAATTGTCTGTCACATTTGTTTGCAGTGAATAACACAGAATCTTTTTTATAGGATTCTCAAAAAAGAACGAGGCTTAATTCAAAATTTATGAGTATCTTGAAGATAAATGGAAGGTATGGGAACAGACACCTTGCAAATCAATCTCTCTGTCAAGAATGAGGTTTTATAAGAAAAAGGATTCTACTTCTGTGTGCAGTTTACCAGAAGCAATGGTTGAGTGGCCTTGCATTTTTAATCAAAGCATGCATTGAGAGGGCGCTGTTGTTGTGTGCCTTCAAGTTGCTTCTTAAATATAGTTTGCATGGCCATGTGGCAATTTGCATTTGATCTCCATAGTCATAATCCAACTTTCACACCATTAAACTCTGTTGGTTTTCATCACAGGGCACTGTTAGTTCACATTATTTTGGTTTCAGTCCTATGAAACTCATGAGCCATTGTTTTTGAGGCAAAAACGTACTTTCCTATAAAAATGCTTGTTTCAAAGAACAGTGGATTGCTGCTAATGTTAAACTTATGTCTACTAAAGTGGTTTACCCTAAAATACTGAAAAGAATGTATAATCCCATGAAAGTTTTGTTAGAACTGTGTCAGAAAGTCAGATAACTAGTTGACTTAAAACTGTGCCAACCACACCTCAAGTAGATACAAATTAGGATTATGCAGCAAGTGAATTGGGGTGGGGGGGGGGGGGGTTGAATGGAAACAAACACATATATACCAGGAACAAGGATAAAATCATATTAGTTATTCACAAAACTAATATGATTACCCATGTTAAAAACCCTTTGGTCCCACCCTTTACCCAGTTCTCTCGCCCTTGTCTCCCCACCATAGCATTTTGATTTGAGGTGTTTAGAAAGCATTAGGCAAACTGTTATGAAACTCTGGAACTTATTCCTGGATGCTTCTGGCTGCTCAGACTGTGGGCTTTCACAGAACATCCAATCTAGGTCCTCAGTTTCCATTTCTGGTGAGGCACTACAGATTTTACACAACAACAAATTCCTTGTGTTAGTAAACACCCAGAAACTGTTGTTGCTTTATTCTGCCTTATGGTAGGGCTGCCATGATTCTGATACAGAATCCTTCAAGGGCATTGTTGGCACTATTTTCAGTGAATCACAGCAATGATTTGAAAACATAGGGAAGGAAAGGGGTTTAAAAACAAAGCATTTGAAATCACTTTGTAAAGCAAATGAAAAAGGATGTTTACTACTGAAACAAAATTATTTCCCTTTCCACTAAGCAGTCATTTCTAATCTTTCCTTTTCCTTTTTTTTTTTTGGGTGGGGGGTGGGGGGCAGCGATGAGGATGACAACAATAACAATATTTACTTGAGTTGAGTGATTGGCCCCAGCTCACTTCATGGTTTTTACATTTCACAACAGCAGCAGAAGCAAAGTTAAATAAATATGCTTCGTTAGCTGTAGCTGTAACTTAGTTTCTTTAGTGATTTTGCATGATAGTTACTCGAGATGGCAAGGCTTACCTTGCTGTCTTTGTTTCTGTTATTACCAAACAGTGAATATGTCAGTGTAAAAAGGTTATTTCAGAACCTACCAGAGCACCAATGAAATATTTTTAGTTTAACTCAACAGGCCAGAATGAATTGTAGATTAAGTCCAATTTCTAATGTAGAAACATTTTTCACAGTGAAGTTTCTATTGATTTTTGTCAGCTAATATGTCGTTATGTGCCAGAATATGTTTTCTAGGATTGGGAAATCTAACCAGAAAAATAACGATTTCCTAACTGCTTTGATTGTTTCCCCCTTGATCATGTTAGATGAACATATTGGAAATTGAAAGGAATTTGGCTGACATTACACCAATTCTTGGAAATAATATTTAGGACCAATCAGTTTTTTAAACCATTTAAATTTTCTCTAGAACCCAGTTATAGATATTTCCATACTTTTACAGCACATGTAGAATCTCTGTTATCATTATACAAAGGTTAATAATTATGGTTTTCTAATAATGTACCCTTTATGTATGTATATGTGTGTTTCTGTGTTCATAAAAAGTGTTGATTTCAAACATAGTCTTAGTAAATGTTCAATTAAATCCATTTACATATGGTAAGGTGTTGCCAGTGTATATTCAATTCCAGTGAAATATAAATTCTGGATACATCTACACTGTAGGATTAATGCAATTGGACATCACTTTAACTGCCATGGCTCTATACCGTGGAATCCTGGGAATAAAAGACATTTCACTTTCTTTGCCAAAGTGAGTTTGCACCTCACCAAACTACAAACCTCATCATTCCATAGAAAAGTGCTGTGAAACTACATCCTGCTATTTTTTATGCATATATATAAGTTCACCTACAGAAGGACTTAGACCAGTGGTTCTCAAGCTTTCTAATGCCGTGACCCCTAAATACAGTTCCTCATGTTGTGGTGACCCCCAAACATAAAATGATTTTTGTTGCTATTTTACTACTGTTATGAATTGTAATGTAAATATCTGATATGCAGGATGTATTTTTATTGTTACAAATTGAACATACTTAAAGCGTAGTGATTCATCACAAAAACAATATGCTTGGGGGACTATGGACAACAGATGATGGGATTTGCGATACCTTCAACTGATTCAGTTCTGACCACCACATACCACTGAGACCCCCACGAATTATAGACCTGGACTATACTTGGAACAGACAACCCCCATGACCAACAGAAAATACAGGAGGGGTTTGGGAGGAATTGACAGTGATTTAGGGGAGATGTAGTTCACCTACATCTGGAGAGCAAACTCAAATAACTATGGACCTGGACCAAACTTGGCAGGAATGCTCATATATGCCCAAATTTGAACACTAGTGGAGTCTGGGAAAAATAGACCCTGACATTTGGGAGTTGCAGTTGCTTGGAGTTATAGTTCACCTACCATCAAAGAACATTCTTCCTCCTCCTCGTTGCCAGATTTGCCTCACCGCCGGGCCTGGGCCCTCCTGCGTTGCCCCTGGGGGCCCGGCAGCCATTGCAAGGAGGCAAAGGGGGTGGGGCCAAAGGAGGTGGCGTTGCGACCCCTCAGAAGTGGCCAATCGACCCCTCTGGGGGTCGCGACCCCCAGGTTGAGAACCGCCGACTTAGACATTTCTATACAAAGCAGAACAGACATATTTAATTCAAGCTTGTGGCACCAACAGTTTTCATATGGTGCAATTTCACATTTTTACACATGCACATTTCACACAATTGTAAATGCAGATGTGCATTGCAAATGGATGTGGATTGAATATGAATTGCAATGTTTCAAAATTTTGCAAACATAGTGACATTGCACAACTACCTTGTTATTTCATGAATGTCTGTCTCCTTAACATAAGATCTTGATCATCCTGCTTATATTTATTATCATTGATCAAGTTACACAGATGTTAATCATATGTAGACTATTTCCTAGTCTTTCTTGCTCGCTTATCCCTATCCTTTCAATAAAAAGAAGATTTCAATGCTGGTATCTCTAAGAAATAAATATGGGAAGAACCTTAAACCACTGACATTACCAATTGGACCTGATTTTCCATTAATGCTGGGAAATAATAGAAGAAACAAACATCGTATCTTATATTTCACAAGCAAATGGCAGTTTTGAGGTAAATTAGGAAGTGGAAAATCACCCCATTTCTTCTCCACATATATACATCTGCATCTCCTAGGTTTTGTACTCCTCTGATTGAGATAGATAAAAAGTATTAGGATGAAGATGATCGGCACAATTTCTTGTCTGAACCCTGTACTCTCCCTTTAGTGGCAATCATCTATCTATCATTTTGGTAAAAGTGCTGTAATCTGTACAGTACTTCTAGACAGGAGGGCTATAATTATAAGTAAATAAAGATTGCTAAAATTATTCAAGGGCAGAGAAAAGCAGGTTAAATACATTTGAATATCAAGATGATGAAGAAAATATATGAAGAAATTTAGGGCAGAAAAAAGTCAATAAGTGATTGCACAGTGCCTGCCTATAATTATTTTGTGCCGGATTCAAAATACTATAAGGGAAGGAACAGTGTGATGTAATACTACCATCACACATCTGACCTGCTGCATCACAGCATTGCCTGAATTCTGTCACCATCTTCATTATATGAGGACACATGTTACATGAGGGAAATATAAGATATTTGGCAAAAACTTATTCCAGTGTTCCCAATCTATTCTGTGCATACCCTCTTGGAAGGCAAATATTACCTTTCCAACAGGACAAATGCTTTTTTTAAGTTAGAAAATTTAATGAGACCTCAAAAGTCACACTTTGAAGATCCAGGAATGTAAAATGTGGTGTTGTGAATATCTTGTAATAGCATCAGAGGATGAAAAATACCAATCTTGCACCAATATGGCCATTCCACGTTTTGTCTACGAGTCTCATTGTTGTCACTAAAATTAATGCCTTTAACATTTATTTTAAAGTTTGCATGCACTTTCTCACCATTTTTAGTAGGCCAAGTTATATGAGCTCAGGCTGGCCAAAGAGAATAAAAATAAAAGAGGGTTCTTTGGTTATGTCAGTAGAAAAAGAAATAAAAAAGAAATGGTAGGGCCTCTTTGTGGTGAAAAGCTAGGGAAAAAGCAGAACTGCTCAACACCTTCTTTGCCTCAGAGCCCTTCCACACAGCCATATAATCCAGAATATCAAGGCAGATAATTAATAATATTTGCTTTGAAGTGGGTTATCTGAGTCCACATTGCCATATAATCCAGTACAATGTGGATTTTATACAGCTGTGTGGAAAGGACCTCAGTCTTCTCCCAAAAGGATATTGATGTTTGTGGTGAAATCTACCTTTAAGACGACAAGGCCGAAGCCTGCATGACAGTAGCTGTCATCTTGGAAGGCAGGCAGAGACAGGAGGAGGAGTCAAGCCGACTCCTGATTGGGTATAGCAATTGGTTGAGTCGGTTGAGAGAGGGAAATAAGCTGTCAGCTCTTGACAGAGAGGGGGAGAAGTGTCTTGACATCAGACACAGAAGGATGGAATGTTAAGATAGGAAGTTACAGTAGGGATCTGACAGGGAAAGAAAGTTTTAAGTGAGTCCTTAGAATAGGAAATAAGCAGCAGACAAGGGCTAAGGTTACTGTATTGATAGGATCAGTAACAGAAAGACTTGTCTGGTTATACTGAGGAAAAGTATCAAAGTGCTTATTTGCCTTGTGGGAGAGACAGACAGGGATCTGTTCTCCAAGTGTTACTGTTTCTAAAGATAGAGCAGTGTGTTTAAAGCATCTCACAGTTGATAAAAGCTTTACTGTCAGTGGAACTACTCGTTTAAGTAACTAAGTCTCTACACCTGAATTACGCTTCTGTACCCCTCATGCTATGAGGTGATATTTGTTCCAAGTTCAATAAACTCTTTCTTAGTTCACTGTTAACTGGTGTATGCCTCAGTCTATCCATTTCCTCAGAACTCACTCTGTCAAACCATTTTAAAGTCCAGTCAGCCAGTGAAGAAGCCATAGAAGAACAAGGGCAAACACACCTTACCTACAGCACATTCACACCTTTGGTTCCTCAGGCCAATAGATTCTGAGGTGGTGGCGGCTAATACTACCAAGAACATTCGGTCATTTATTTATTTATTTATTTATTTGCTTCATTTTTATACCGCATTTTTCAGCCCTTAACAGGCAACTCAATGCGGTTTACAGTGCAATTAAAACACAACAATGCAACAACAGGATCAACGATGTCGATCCACAACAATTAACAATCAGACAGGACAAATCAACAAACAACATATATAACGCCTCAGTTGAAATCAGATCCGTTCTCATAGTCGTTGTGCCGTTCCTATGTTCCATTTACCGTCTTCCTTGATTAGTTGCATTGCTTAGCCAAACGCTTGTTCGTAAAGCCAGGTCTTGACCATTCTCCGAAACGTCAGCAACGAAGGTGCCTGTCTGATGTCTGCCGGCAAGGCATTCCATAGCCGAGGGGCCACCACTGAGAAGGCCCTGTCTCTCGTCCCTGCCAAGCGCGCCTGTGACGCAGGCGGGATCGAGAGCAGGGCCTCCCCAGACGATCTTAATGTTCTAGTCGGTTCATAGGTGGAGATGCGTTCGGAGAGGTAAGCGGGGCCAGAACCATTTGGGGCTTTATAGGCTAAAGCCAGCACCTTGAATTGTGCCCGGTAGCGGATTGGCAGCCAGTGGAGCTGGCTCAACAGAGGAGTGGTGTGCTCCCTGAATAATATTTTATTCTCCCTTGCCCTGAGGGGCAGAGGTGGGATTGATTCGTTGTTCCCCCCTGCCCAGACAGCCTTTAACTTTGTTATACTGGTGGCAGCGGTGGGATTCGTTGTTCCCCCCCTGCCCTAGATATCCTTAATTTCGCTATATTGGTGGCAGCGGTGGGATTCGTAGTTCCCCCCTGCCTCAGATATCCTTAATTGCACTATAATGTTCAATCTGAGCAATAGGGAGCGGACAAGGTAACAGAGGAAATGCAACCCAAAATAAATAAATTCAAGTCTCCAGGGCCAGGTGAACTACATCCAAGAGTATAAAAAGAAATCGCAGAAGTAATTACAGAACCACTGGCAATAATCTTTGAAAATTCTTGGTAAACAGGAGAAGTCTTAGCAGAGTGGAGAAGGGCAAATGTTGTCCCTATCTTCAAGTCAGTCTGACATCAATAGCAGGGAATATTCTAGAAAAGATCATTAGGGAAGCCGTCTGCAATCACTAGGAAAGGAATGTTGTGATCACTAAAAGTCAACACAGATTTCTCAAAAACAAGTCAACTAATCTTATCTTTTTGTTATAGATTTACAAGCTTTTCAATAATAATAATAATCTATATCTATATCTATACATATAATAAAAGTCAAAACTTGTATGTGGCGGATGTGTGGCGGTGTGGCGGGAGGAGTATGTGCCAGCGTTTTGATTGGTCAGCCTGAAAGTTCCAACATTCGGATTGGCTGCCGCAGTGGTGCTATTTGCATATGGTCTCTGATTGGCCAGCTTCAAGAGGAGCCCCTGGTGGAGAAAAGAGTTCATGGAAGAAACGGGGACATGAGAAGGAAATTTGCATATGGTCTCTGATTGGCCAGCCTCAAACCCAACATTCCGAGATGACAAAGAGAGGAAAGGAAAGGCCGGGGGCTGGGTCAGAACACTCCCAATACAGACCGAAATAGGCACACAGAGCCCCCATCACCCACTCTACATCCTACTGCAGTTTGGAGGAGGATGAACCATGGATGATGGGACTTGCGGTACCATCACTCACATTCTGAGACCGCTGTTAACCTCATCCAATGACTGATCAGGACCAAACTTGGCACATAGACCTCTCATGCCCCACTTTACATCCTGGTGTGGTTTGGTCGGGGATAGACCTTGGATTATGGGACTTGCAGTACCTTTGCTCAATTCTTGAGACCACTGCAACCCTCATGCAATTACCAATAAAGACCAAACTTTGCACACTGAGTCTCCATGACACACTCTACATCCTGGTGTGGTTTGGGGGAGGATGCACCATGGACGATGGGACTTGAAATAACTGCACTCCCTTCCTGAGACCATTAGAACTGCCAACAGTGATGGATCAGGATCACAATTCGCACAGAGAGCCCACATGACCCACTCTACATCCTGGTGCAGTTTGGAAAAATATAGAAATGGATGATGGGACTTGAAGTCACTTCACTCACTTCCTGAGACCACTGAGACCCTCGCCAATGACGGATCAAGACCAAACTTGGCACACAGAGTCCCCATGACCCACTCTACATCCTGGTGCACGTTTGAGGAGGACAGACCATGGATGATGGGACTTGAAGTACCTCCACTCCCTTCCCAAGACTGCTGCAACCCTCATCTAATGTCCGAACAAAACCAAACTTGGCACACAGAGCCCCCATGACCCACTCTACATCCTACTGCGGTTTGGAGTAGGGCATACCATGGATGATGGGACTTGAAGTACCTCTACTCGCTTTCCGAGACTGCTGCGACCCTCAACAATGACTGAACAACACCAAACTTGGCACATAGACCTCTCATGACCCACTTTATGCCATGGTGTGGTTTGACTGTGGATCGAGCATGGATTATGGGACTTGCAGTATCTTCGCTCAATTCCTGAGACCACTGCAACCATCATCCAATTTCCGATAAGGACCAAACTTGGCACACCGGGTCTCCATGATGCACTCTACATCCTGGTGCGGTTTGGAGGATGATGCACCATGGACGATGGGACTTGCAGTTCCTTCACTCACTTAGTGAAACTACTGAGACCCTCATCCAATGACTGATGAAGACCAAACTTGGCACACAGAACCCCCATGGCCAACGCAACATTCTGGTGAGGTTTGGGGGAGAACAGACAATGGATGATGGGATTTCAAGGACCTCCACTCACTTCCCAAGACTGCTGCAATCCTCATCTAATGACCAATCAAGACCAAACTTGGCACACAGAGCCCCCATGAGAGACTCAACATCCTGGTGCTGTTTGGAGGAGGACGGACAATGGATGATGGGACTTGCAGTACCTTCACTTACTTCCTGAAACCACAGTGACATTCATCCAAATACCAATGAAGACCAAACTTGGCACAGAGAGCCCCCATGGCCAACTCAACATTCTGGTGATGTTTGAGGGAGACTATGGATGATGGGACTTGCAGTACCTTAACTCACTTCCTGAGACTGCTGTGACCCTCATCCAATGACTGATCAAGACCAAACTTCTCCATCCTGGTGCAGTTTGGAGGACGATGGGACTCACAGTACTTTCACTAACTTCCTGAGACCACTGCGAGCCATATAAATAACTGATAAACACCAGCCTTGATATACAATTCCTTTCTCTCATAACCCGGGCAGCGCCGGGTCCCCAAGCTAGTATATAATAAAGAAGAGTGTTTGTATCGGACAGAGGAAGGGCGGCGGGCGGTGTATGTGGCAGCGTTCTGATTGGCTGCCGCTGTGGTGCTATTTGCATATGGTCTCTGATTGGCCAGTTTCAATAGGAGCCCCTGGTGGAGAAGAGGGTTCATGGCAGAAATGGGGCATGACAGAAGGAAATTTGCATATGGTCTCTGATTGGCCAGCCTCAAATGCAAGATTCCGAGATGAGAAAGAGAGGAAAGGAAAGGCCGGGGGCTGGGTCAGAACACTACCAATAGAGGCGAAACTTGGCACACAGAGCCCCCATCACCCACTCTACATCCTACTGCAGTTTGGAGGAGGATGAACCATGGATGATGGGACTTGCAGTACCACCACTCACATTCTGAGACCGCTGTTAACCTTATCCAATGACTGATCAGGACCAAACTTCACACATAGACCTCTCATGACCCACTTTACGTCTTGGTGTGGTTTGGCCGGGGATAGACCGTGGATTATGGGACTTGCAGGACCATTGCTCAATTCTTGAGACCACTGCAACCCTCATCCAATTACCAATAAATACCAAACTTGGCACACTGAGTCTCCATGACGCATTCTACATCCAGGTGCAGTTTGAAGGAGGATGCACCATGGACGATGGGACTTGCAATACCTGCACTCCCTTCCTAAGACCATTACAACTGCCAACGATGATGGATCAGGACCACAATTTACAATTTGCATGACCCACTCTACATCCTGGTGCGGTTTGGAAGAATTTAACAATGGATGATGGGACTTGCAGTCACTTCACTCACTTCCTGAGACCACTGAGACCCTCGCCAATGACTCATCAAGACTAAACTTGGCACATGGAGCTTCAATGACCCACTCTACATCCTGGAGCAGTTTGGAGGATGACAGACAATAGATGATGGGACTTCAAGTACCTACACTACCCAAGACTGCTGCAAAACTCATCTAATTACCAATCAAGACCAAAGTTGGCACACAGAGCCCCCATGACCCACTCTACATCCTGCTGCAGTTTTGGAGAAGGGTGGACCATGGATGATGGAACTTCCAGTACCTTCACTCACATTCTGAGACCTCTGCAAACCTCATCCAATGACGGATCAACACCAAACTTGGCACATAGACCTCTCATGACCCACGTTACGTCCTGGTGTTGTTTGGAAAACTTTGGAGATGGATGATGGGACTTGCAGTACCTTTGCTCACTTCCTGAGACCACTGAGACCCTCGCCAATGACTAATCAAGACTACACTTGGCACATGGAGCTCCAATTACCCACTCTACATCCTGGTGCAGTTTGGAGGAGGACAGACCATGGATGATGGGACTTCAAGTACCTCCACTCCCTTCCAAAGATTGCTGCAACCCTCTTCTAATGACCAATCAAGACCACACTTGGCACACAGAGCCCCCATGATCCACTCTACATCCTGCTGCAGTTTGAAAGGGGATGGACTTTGGATGATGGGACTTGCACTACCTTCACTCACTTACTGACACCACTGCCACCCTCATCTAATGACTGATAAAGACCAAACTTGGCACACAGAGCCCCCATGACCCACTCTATATCCTGCTGCTGTTTGTAGGAGGATGGCCCATGGATGATGGGACTTCAAGTACCTTCACTCACTTCCTGAAAATAATGCAGCCGTTATCCAAAGACCAATAAAGACCAAACTTGGCATACAGAACCGCCATTACCCACTTTCTCTAATAACCCGGGCAACGCCGGGTCCCCAAGCTAGTAATAATAATAATAATAAAACAACTTTATTTATATACCATCCTATCTCCCCTAGACTCAGAGTGGTTTCCACATATGTAAAATAATACAAAAACATACAATATAAAACAAAAACATAGGCATAAACTGTTAACGCAACATACACATTAAAGGAAATTTAAAACCAGTTCCACTCTCTTCTTCATGCAAGGTAAGCTGCCAGGGGCAAAGATTTCAATAAGGGGTCTGGACTATTTGGAATGGGCTGGACCAAGGCTAGTGCAAGGAGAAGGGGAAAATGGGGCTGGCTGGATGCTACAGTGCAAGGATCGGTCTCAGCAATGACCCTACTAGGGGACTGGGGCCACTCAATTCCAGAGCCAGTTAAAGGATTATTAAAAAAGGTCTGGGCCGGAAGGAAAGGTGTTCTCGGATGACAGGGAACTGGGGAATGGATGGGATACAAGGCCAAGTCCTAACTGTTGGACCAAGGACTTAAGACTTGAGACTAGTCATTATCGAAGGCCTGATGAAACCACCAAGTCTTCAAGTTCTTATGGAAGGAGGTAAGGTCTTCTTACAAACAAACTAGTCAAATGTGGGTTAGGCATTGCTACTCTTAGGTGGATCTGTAATTGGTTAAGTGACTGAACTGAAAGATTGTTCACCAATGGTTCCGCTTCATCCTGGAAAGAAGTGACTAGTGGAGGGTACTGGGCCCAGTACTGTCCAACATCTTTATTCATGACTTGGTTTAGAGGGCATGCTTATCAAGTTTGCAGATGACACCAAATTAGGAAGCGTAGCTAATATTCCAGAGAATAGAATAATAATTCAAAGTGACCTTAATAGATTAAAGAACTGGGCAAAGCTAAAAAAAAAAAAGTATTTCAACAAGGACAAATGTAAGATACTACACTTAGGCAGAAAAAAATGAAAATGCAAAGATATAGGATAGGAGATGCCTGGCTTGACAATAGTATATGTGGAAAAAATATTGGAGTCTTTGTGCACAAGTTGAACATGAGCCTAAAGTGTGATGCAGCAGCTAAAAAGCCAATGGGATTATAGGCTGCATCAAAAGGAGTATAGTGTCTGTCTAGATTGAGGAAAGTCATGGTGCCCCTCAATTCTGCTTTGGTTAAACCTCACCTGGAACACTTTGTTCTGTTCTGGGCATCACAGTTCAAAAGAGATATTGAAAGAGCTGGAAGCTGTCTAGAGGAGGGTGACTAAAATGATCAAAGGTCTGAAGAGCATGCCCTATGAGGAGTGCCTTAAAGAACTGGTATGTTTAGCCTGCAGAAGATAAGGTTGAGAGGAGACATGATAACCATGTATAAATATGTCAAAGGATGTCATAAGGAAAAGGGAGCAGGCTTGTTTACTGCTGTCCTGGAAACTAGGGCTCGGAGCAATGGGTTCAAATTATAGGTAAGGAGTTTCCACCTGAATATTAGGAAGAATCTCCTGATTGTAAAAGATGTTCAGCAGTGGAACTCTCCACCTCGGAGTGTGCTGGAAGTTCTATTCTTGGAAGCTTTTAAACAGAAGCTAGATGGCCATCTGATCAGGGGTACTTTGTGTGTGTTTTTCCTGCATGGCAGGTGATTGGACTTGATGGCCCATGTGGTCTCTTCAAACTCTATAATTCTATGATTCTATGAAATTTCATATATTGATGCATATTTTAGGATTACAACCTTATTATTATTTATTTGTATCATATTGTTGTGCAAAAGCTGAAATCTTCATGGTTAAATAACAGTGAATTGCAGTGCAATCCTAAACCAACTAAGGATTTAAGATTAAACACAAGCCTTTTTCTGCCTACAGTAATTCTGTGATCTGCAGAACCCCTTTCCTTTGGTGGATCTAAGAAGTCTGATAGCAAAAGTGTCTGCTAATAGAAGAGCAAAAATGGGGCAGGGAAGGGGATTGATCCAACACAGTCTGGCTTCAGGCCGGGACATGGAACTGAAACAGCCTTGGTTACGTTGGTAGATTATCTACGTCAGGAGTTAGACAGGGAGAGTGTGTCCCTGTTAGTTCTGCTGGACCTCTCAGCAGTCTTCGATACCGTTGACCATGGTATCCTTCTGGGTCGCCTTGCAGAGATGGGACTTGGAGGTACTGCAGTGGCTCCAGTCCTTTCTGGAGGGTCAATCCCAGAGGGTGTTACTGGGTGACACCTGTTCGACTCCAGAACCATTGTCTTGTGGAGTCCCTCAGGGTTCAGTACTGTCCTCAATGTTATTTAACATCTACATGAAGCTGCTGGAGGAGATCATCCAGAGTTTCGGAGTACGGTGTCATCTGTACGCAGATGACGTCCGACTCTGTCACTCCTTCCCACCTTCTACTAAGGAGGCTGTTCAGGTCCTGAACCGGTGCTTGGCCGCTGTGACAGTCTGGATGAGAGCGAACAAATTGAAACTGAATCCAGACAAGACAGAGGTACTCCTGGTCAGTTGCAAGGCCGAACAGGGTATTGGGTTATAGCCTGTGTTGGATGGGGTTACACTCCCCCTGAAAACGCAGGTTCACAGCTTGGGAATGATCTTGGATTCATCACTGAGCCTGGAATCCCAGGTTTCGGCGGTGGCCAGAGGAGCTTTTGCACAGTGAAAGCTTGTGCGCCAGTTGCACCCTTACCTTGGGAAGTCTCATCTGGCCACGGTAGTCCACGCTCTGGTTACATCCCAACTAGATTACTGCAACGCACTCTACGTGAGGCTGCCTTTGAAGACTGTTCCAAAGCTCCATCTAGTCCAACGGATGGCAGCCAGATTAATCACTGGGGTGCAATACAGGGAGCACACACCCCCCCCCCCCCGTTATGTCAGCTCCAAGTCCACTTCTGAGCACAATTCAAAGTGCTGGTCTTGGCCTTTAAAGCCCTATACAGTTCTGGCCCAGCTTACTTATCCGAACGTATCTCCCTCTACATTCCATCTCGTAGTCTAAGATCTGTTGGGGAGGCCCTGCTATCAGGCCCACCGGCTTCACAAATGAGTCTTCTTGGTGGTGACCCCCACTTGTGGAATTAATTCCTCAGTGAGATT
The DNA here is from genome assembly GCF_037176765.1 of Anolis sagrei. Classification (NCBI taxonomy): domain Eukaryota; kingdom Metazoa; phylum Chordata; class Lepidosauria; order Squamata; family Anolidae; genus Anolis; species Anolis sagrei. Next base: position 41,411,759 of record NC_090022.1, on the reverse strand, counting down.
AGATTGGCATCCTCCCTTCTTTCCTTCAGAAAAAAACTAAAATCGTGGTTTTGGAACCAGGCTTTCAGCTAGTGGGCGCAGCAGCATTCTGAACATGGAACTGGACCTGACGACTGTTATGATAATGGGAAACAGCTATGTGATTATGCAATTAGTTGATTTATTTATTTATCATGTCATCAGCAACCATACCATTGTATTACATTTCTAACAGAACAAAACAAACAAACAGATAAAAAAACCGACAAATTTTGAAAACTTGGTAGCTGATTAAATGTCCTTTGACCAGTATCTGGCCACTTGGAGTGCCTCTGGTGTTGCCGCAAGAAGGTCCCCCATTGTGAATGTAGCAGGGCTCAGGTTGCATTGTAGCAGATTAGGTGATTATATAATTAATTGTTACTGTTTTTAACCTTCTATGTATTTATGATGTTATATTGGTGTTTATTGATATTGTGGCATTGAATTGCTGCCTATGTTAGCTGCTCTGAGTCCCCCTTTGGGGGTTGAGAAGAGTGGGGTAAAAATGCTGTAAATAAAAAAAAATAGAGAGAAATTTATTTATGACAGATCTAAATTTCCTCAAGTCCAGGAACACAGCCAAAATTAAACAATTGGTCAGATTGAGACGAGCAAAGCAATTGCAGTAATTCTAGACTTGGATCTACCATGATTTCAGCTGGAATATTTGCTCAGCTGGACTTTGGCATAAATTGACCAGTTAGATTGTGTTTTTAATCAAGATATTCCTTTACAACTGAGAAAAAAAATGAAACAAACAGAACAAATTGAAGGGTCTGAAAATAATCCCAACATACATCAAAGGATTTTAAAGAAGTGAATGTGATCCTCAAACTAGAAACTGATATTCATTAGGCAGAAGTGAGACTGTTACAAGGACTTTCAAGCTTTCGAACAGATGATATCCCAGGACATCAGTCAGAATGCTTCTTTTAACTTCAATGAACCTTGATTAGAAGGAGTGAGCTGCTTCTTAATGTTTGATATCTCCTTAGAATTAAGAGGAAAGAAACACATTCCCTCCCTCTCAACCCACCTATTTTTGATTTGTTATTTTTCCACTCTGCTTTTTCTGCAGTGGGAATTTGTACAATATGAAACGCAGACAGACAGCAAAGAACTCAAAGATGCACTACTACTTCATTCTGAATGTGATGTTGATGTTAATATGATAGTTTGGAAATGCAGTAATCTCTATCCTATTTTGCTGTCTGCTGACATATTTTAGTGGCAGCTATTCCACAATAGCAATATAAAAATCTTTTGGACTAATGTAGATTTTTGTCTATTTTCCCCATGGATTAATATATATATATATATATATATAGAGAGAGAGAGAGAGAATAGGAATAGAGTAGAAATTCACGTGAAAGGTTGCTTTTCACCATTAAATTCATTCAGTTGGAGAAATGTGAGGATTTTAATGTATTTGCCTGTATCTTTTGGTTTCATATCACTGTGAGGAAATCACTAGATTCAGATTTCTATGTTACTTCAATTAAGCACAAGTAAACACAAATAACCAAAACACAGAGTGAAATAAACTGCTTCCATGGTAGACGTGCAAGAAGAGCAACAGCATTCCGCCCATGCTCAGTAGATCATGCCCATGTTCAGTAGATCCCTCATCTTTGCTGGGGTTGAGGGTACAAGACACCAACTAATTTGGAAAAAACAATGAAAAAAACCTACCTTTTTAAACCTGAGATAACACTTTGCTAGGAATCTCTATGTCAACTCTATGATCACCTTCCACTGAATGCTGAAAATAGACTTGCCCTGGAAGACATTTTTAGCAAAGTGTTCTCTCTTAGAAACTCTAGGGGCCTAATCACATTGAGGTCAGTAAGATGGGTGATAGCAGGGAGATTCTGCATGGATCGTGGTGAATCAGCTGGGAGGAATGGAGAACCTATCACTCCGTGCTCTGCATTGCCCACATCACCCCTTACCCCATCCAATGGGTGGAAGCATTGTTGTCCGGCTTCCCCCATTTTTTCTCTATGTTTCTGGTGCTGCCTCTTATTAAAGTTTGACGTCACTTCCAAAATGAAGTCCTGCCAGTAGATCTATGTTGTATGTTGCAATCCAGTGGGTTCCATGTTTGAAGTGAAGTCAAACTGTCATAGAACAGGCAATTTTGCATGTGTGATGAGGTAGTAAGTTCTTCAGTGGGACTCTATGGACAGTTTCTGCCAGAAGCAGATCATGATGTCACCATTGAGGATTCCCTAGAGCAGTGGTTCCCAACCTGGGGTCCCCAGATGTTTTTGGCCTACAACTCTCAGAAATCCCAGCCAGTTTACCAGCTGTTAGGATTTCTGGGAATTGTAGGCCAAAAACATCTGGGGACCCCAGGTTGAGAACCACTGCCCTAGAGTTTCTTAAAGAAAACATGTTCAGCAAACCCATGAAGAAACAAATCAACAAAAGTTAAATTCACAAATATGGAAGGTCAAGAGTACTATGATCCTTAATCTTTTGCACAATGAAGCAGAAGCACTATCTCGTTGTCAGTGCTTAAGTAAATATTCAGTTATTGTGTAAGTTGCCCTCTGTAGATGAAACTGTGGAACCATCTTGTCTTTTAACTTAAGATTAAAGTGGAATGAGTGACCCTGCAGAAATGGAATAAAATATTATTAGCAGTCCTAGTTTGGGGCATGATTCAGAAGACCAACATCCATGATGACTGGTTGTTGTTGTTGTTATATTAACTCCAGGATTTTTTTTTTAATCTTACAGGCTAGCCGTTTCTCCAGTCCCACGGTCTGATCCATGTACTTGTATGATGCTCTTCACACGTTGCTCTTTGCAACCTGTGAAGTAGGCTTCTTATCCCACATCTGTTAAATATAAACAACATAAGACTATTTACTGTTATTAAAATGAAATTGTAAAGCATTTATTTTAACAGAGAACCAGCATAGGGGAGCACTTTAAGTGTTAGACTGTGACTCTGGAGACCAGGGGTTTAATCCTGGCTCAGCCATGGAACCCCAGTGGATGACCATGGGTGAAACAGTAGCCTCAGATGAAGGTAAAGACAACCACATTTTGAATAAATCTTGCCAGAAAAACCTCCTGAGTTCATCATAAATTAATTGAAGATACACAACAAAAATAAGAATAGCAACAAATTATAGATAAAGCTATCTTTGCTAATAAATACAAAGATAGTTTTATCTATAATTTGTGGAATCTAACCATTTTGGGGTTTTTTTTCTTTTGCATTTTCTTCTTTGACTTTCCTTTTTTGGTTGCAACTCTGGTCTCTTTTGATATATATTACACTATGTGACAAAATATCATCCAGTTCCCTAGATAACTTTTGCAGTATCACAGTCCAGTCACAAAATTGGAAATGCAATTCCGTTTATCTTCCTGTTTCTTTGCCCACAAAGCCATGCTCTTCTCTCCCTAACTGATTATCTTGAAAGGGACAAAACTCAGCAGAACTGTCAGACAATATAATTGCTAGCCAGTTATACAAGTCTTTCTAACAGAACTGCTTAAGCATTTGATTTCATGATAGGATACATAATGCACAGAGTGATTATGAAACTACTCTATGTGCCTGTGAGAAGTTCGGTGAATCATTTATGAAATGTATACATAAGTAAAGCTGCTCTCTGATCTGTTATCTTATCTTGTCAGGAAAGGAAAGAGAGTTACACTTTTGTTTTTCATGGCGTTGACTTTCATTTCCTAAAACAACCTGAAAGAAATAAAATATTGAAATGAGCATAAATACAAAATAATGTTTGTAGTACTGAATAACTCAGAAATATTGAAGGAAAACATTAAACATGTGTGCTGCATAGATTTCTAAGTGAACTTGGTATGACAGTTGATCCATTATTAAACAGATGTTGAAGTTCAATTTATGAATTATTAAATTCTTGTTACATTTGCTTGCCAGGTTGTTTTATTTTTTAAAAGTCAAAATTTCATTCACTTTAAGTATTTTGAGCATGTCCTTCTGTACTACTCCAAAAATACTTTGCTTAGAGAGTACAAGATTTATTTTAAAACTATTATTGGAAACCAGATAAACAGGTTTTATTTTAAACTTTAACAAATCTTGTGACCTGCTTTAGTTGATGACTTTTAACATGAAGTTCTGTGCAAACACTCAGCTGTGCTTATAAAGAAGCTCAGAATTTACTGGCATAGGTAGGATCCCTCTGCCCTAGTTAACCATGTTATTTCAACTTTGCTGGACTGGCCACATTGTCTGAATATCCAATCACAATCTCCCAAAATAATTGCTATACTCTCAACTCAAGAATGGAAAACAGAATGTTGGTGGACAGCAAAAGAGATTTAAAGATATCGTGGATAGATACAAGATACATCCTAGGTTAAGCATAATTGCACTTAACACAACAATTTAAGACTGAAGTCTTCAAGGTACTACAACAGTCTTCAAAGGTTAGTTGCTTTTTTCTCTTCAATAAGCTAGCATAACTTTGTTGCTGTTATGGTTTCCTGGCAAGATTTAATCAGAAGATGTTTGGCTGTGTACTTACTTGACTATAGTTTACAGCAGTTGTTCTTAACCTGTGGGCCATGGACCACCAGTGGCAGGCCGGTAGCCAGAATTTTGATTCGGGGGGGGGGGGGGGGCTGAATATGGTTCGGGGGGCTGAGTCTGAGTGAAAGAGGGTCTACCCTAGCTAACCTTTTGTATCATTACACCAATACCCCCATGCATATGGGATATATTGAGTATGGTGATCAGATCATGATATGAATAAACATAGTTTAAATAATGCACTAGTAAAGCCTTTTCGCGGACCACCATGAGAATTTGGAGGGGGGGCTGAAGCCCCTCGAGCCCCCCCCCCCCCGGGCTACATGCCTGACCGGTGGGCCACAAAGAAAAAAATCTAGTCTGTAGGCCTTCTTCCTCTTTATATTATTTTATTTTATTCTATTCTATTTCAACTTATTTTGCACCCCCTGCCACTCCTTCCCTGTTGTTGATCATGGCATATGTTCTGTATCAGAAATTAGAGCTGATGTGGTCTATCCATTGCAATTTTCTGAATCAGCACCCCAAACCAAATCTAAAGTTGACCAAAAACTGATTCATCACCCTTTTGGTACTAAATTTGGAGAGCGGTCCCTGGTCAAAGGGGTCCCTGGTCAAAAAAAGGTTGGGAACTACTGGTCTACAGCATCTGTATTCTGTGGCAGTCTTCCTTCCAAAGATATATATCAGCCCTGACCTGCAGATCTGAAGCCTTCCCAAAAAATTGTATGTATGTATAGGTGCATACCCTTATGCATGTGCACCACTTTCTGGCTTCAGACCAGCTATAATTGAATATTGCAAAAATAATCACAACTGAAGTACCAATATTTTAAACAAAAAAATAGATATTAAACTGAACATGTGCACCACTTTCTGGCTTCAGACCAGCTATAATTGAATATTGCAAAAATAATCACAACTGAAGTACCAATATTTTAAACAAAAAAATAGATATTAAACTGAACACATATCCATTGTCCCCAAAGTTCCATAGGGTCAAAGATATGTCATCACAGTCACAGAACTCTTCTGCTTATCCTGCTCTGTAGAATTGCATCTTGTAAATATAAGAATACATGATTGAGGCAAACAAAATATAGAAGTTCCACTTCAAAGAATTTACCCTTGTGTTCCTTCTGAAATCCATAAGTGAAAACACCACATTTGAGTTGTAAGGGACCTACTTCTTACCCTCAGTTACTGCTGGCCCTCTCCAGCTCAGCTCTTCCTCTCTTTCTAAATTGAACTCATCATAAGTACAGTCCTTTCCTTGGGGTTTTCCCACCCATAGAGCCAAACCAATCATTCAAAGGAGTTACACAGAGACATGTTCTCTTTTTCAGTATGAGTAAGCTCTTATTCATTGCACTGAACTAAGTATACTGCTGGGTAACCACAGGGATTTAAGAACCAGTTAAAGGATTTACCAGCAACAAAAAAGTGGCAGCATGTGAGGCAAATTACCTGAGGCTTCAGCTGGTCACTAATGAATCTATTTGTCCTTTGAGGAATTGCACTTCAGACAGCTTCCAAGGTCTTTGCCCAAAGGCTAAAGTTTTTTGGAAAAAAAAACTTTAAACAACCTTGACTATTTCAGTTTTGCAGAAAGACCAAGTACTTCTAATTATCACTTACACAGTGGGGAAAAGGGAATGTTAGTCCACTTGCCTTTTTCTAAAGTTATGTAGACTTCCCAGCAGGAGATTGAGAAAAATCTTGTATTTCCATTGGCAGATTTACATTTGAGTTCAGTATAGCCAAGGTTCTCGTGCAAGTGTGACATATTGGTCAGAGAAGTGACATATTGTGAGATGTAATATGTTACACTTTTAAACCACCCTGTCTCCAAAGAGCCCATAATCATATGCATAGTGACATTTCATCTTATCTTCAGAGTCTTGCACTGTTGACTAGTAAGTAGGACTATGATTTTCCCATACCAAATCAAAAATAGTTTAGAAAGGCATACCCTCTAAAGTGTAAAAATGGTTTGAAGATATTCATTATTCATTGTGCATAAAATAACTCTTTTGAGACTTGAGACATTACTTTTTGCATCCAATGAACATAGAAAGCTGATTGTACCTTGTAATAACATATCCCTGGGCATGCCTCCGATGTTAGCATTGTTGTGTATCTTCAAGTGGTTTCCAAACTACAGGCACCATAAGGTTTTTTTAATCATGTCAGAAGCAACTTGAGAAACTGCAAGTCACTTCTGGTGTGAGAAAATTGGCTGTCTGCAGAGACATTGCACAGGGGGTGCCTGGATGTGTTACCATCCTGTGGGAGGCTTCTCTCATGTCCCTGCATGGGAAGGTGGGGATGACAGACAGGAGCTTACCCTGTCTTGTGGATTTAAACTGCTGGCCAGGTCAGCAGTTCAACCAACACAAGGGTTTAATCTGTTGTGCCAACTCTTACAGAGTTGTCTTGACAAGCTCCGTGCAGCTAAGGTTTGCCATGGGCTTCCTCTTGGGCAAGAGAGTGTGACTTGCCTAAGGTTACTCATTAGGTTCCATGGTTGAGATGGCATTCGAACCCTGTCCTCAAATGCACATATTACCACACTGTGCTGGTTCCTAGGCATGCATTCAATGTCCCAGCAAACATATGTACAAGAAGGTTGTGCATACTGCTGCCATTCCAAGTATCCAGTAAAAATGTAAAAGAGCCACCATGGCCATATGGGTGAGGCTATTATGTCCTAATTGAGACCATATCTATGGGTAAAAGCCACAGTAGCTTAACACTTTATTGAGACTAATCAAAATGTCAATTGCATTGAATGAAGAAGCAAAACTAGGGCTAGAGGGAGAAACAAAAAGTAGGCCATCTTGTCTTTGGTTTCATTGCTGATCACAATTTGTAACCTAGGGCCTTCCAGACATATTAAAATTCTGAGAGGAATCAGGATATAAAATCCCAATTCATTCTGACATGACTACAGAGCTCTCTGGAGGGCCCTGCATGGCTGGCAGGCCCCTTGGGTAATTTTTGGGAGTGGGAATGAGAGGCTGGGTGTGGAGGGAATGGGGCAGTGCCATCCAGACCTCTGGGCTGTTGTGACCTCAAAGAATACAGGATGGCTGTGGGGACTTATCCTCAGGACTGTAGAAACAGACCCAGGAGTCAGTCCCCACAGGGCCCTTATTTTTAAAGATCCAGACCTTAGTTTTAGTAGTGTTTTTTAAACCTGGATTAGACTGAGTAAAATTTGATTTACTCCAAGTTAAAATGGATTAGCTTGAAACATCATCAGGATACCTCAGGCTAATTTGTTTTTTAGCCCAAGTTTTAGGGCTGTGTAGAATGGCCTCTAATTGCCCTTGTCCAGAATTTATGTTCTGTCTAAAATATTGCCTTGGCCAAGATCCTTTGTTGTCTACTGTAGTTAAGTTGTGCATGCATGGAATGCACCAGATATGGTAAGGAAGGGAGGAAAAGGCCACCATATTTCTTGGATGTTTGGCTTCATGGAACTCTTGGAGCTAAAGCATTAAGGGAAAGTTGACCTTAAAAATCAAAGGTGAGTTTTCCAAGCATCTTGGCTCTCAGAAGACCTTGACAGTTAAGCATCCAGAAATAGGGAGGTTAGATCCAACCACTGAGGGCCCTGCCACACAGGCATATAACCCAGAATATCAAGGCAGAAAATCCCACAATATCTGCTTTGAACTGGGTTATTTGAGTCCACACTGCCACTGTATATACTGTTTTGTTGGAAACCGCCTTGAGTCACCGACAGGCTGAGAAAGGCAATATACAAATACAGTAAATAAATACATAATTAATATATTCCAGTTCAAAGCAGAAAATGTGGGTTTTATTCAGCTGTGTGGAAGGGGCCTAAAATGCAGCAGGTGGTTCTCCTGTGACCACACCACTATGGTAGCTCTTCCATTAGTGGAATAGTACATGTCCAGGAGCATGGGAACTGTTAAATTGCTCACATTATGGTTCATTACACAAGTGGATTGCCATTAAGGACTATATCCAATTGTTAGTTGTAATTAGAGTTGATCTATTGAATGAATGAAACTTAAATAACTGTTAATGTGCCAAGTACCCATTGATTCAGTGAACCCAGTTTAGAGGAGACTAACAATGGGATTTTGGCCTAAGAATGCAATCATGTTCCAAATGACCCAGGATAAACCACATGGAACTTGGCTGGGCTTACTTTTGATTAGAGATGTATAGGATTCTACAGAAATTGCCATATGTGGATTGCCCAATTGTTCTTTATTCCATAATTGCTCATCACTGCTATTTCTGTCCTTCACAATGATCTGCCAGTGCCATTTTCGTGCAAACCAGAATCATTTTAAAATGGTGCAATCAGAGCTCATCTTCATCTTTCACTTCATCAAGAAGAGCAAGTGGATGTAGGAAGAAAATGCCTCTGAAATGTACTGTTAATGTAGCACTAAAACTTGAGTCAAGGCTTAAGAGGAGGTTCATTTTCTGGTTCAGGTGCAACTGATTCCATTAAAATGACTGGAACTTTTGCTGTGGAATTCAAAAGATTGCACTCATAATTCTTAAGAAATAACTAGCCTTACAATACAGAAAGCAAATCCTCCAGTGTTGTGACTTTCACAGTGGCTATCTTGAGGAAGAGTGCAATACATGCTATTGAACAGAAATAAAATTAAATTTATTCCAGTATGAACCTAATGAAATTGAGAGAATCTACCCTTATGGTTCCTTCATCTTCAAAATGGGCTGCATTTCTGCAACAATAATATTTTTGTAGAACTTAATAAGAGTCAGAAAGCCCTGGTCCTTGATGATTTACAATGAAGCCAAGGTCATCCTTCTAATGAAATGGCACACATACACACACACCTCCAAGGTCTATATTTTCAGCCAGTGCAATTCAATTTGTCACTAAGATCAATGACACTTTTATTTTCAGTCGAGATGAAGTATCAATTGGGAAACTAAATTACAAACTTAAAGGGAGGGGAAAGAGAATGGAAAGCCTCCATAAAGATACACCAAGTTGGGACACAATACATCAGGTTGATTTTGTGCATAATCCTCAGTATCAGAAGTGGTGAAAGTTCAGGACATATTCCCCTGCTGGAAAGTGTCATTGCTTACAGGTTCAGCATTAAGTAAAATGTGAGCACTTTTAATCCGCATACCCAAGCTTTCTGTCCACCCAAGACAGGTTGAAACATTGAAAAGGGAATGTAGTGTGACCACACAGTCAACTGTAACCAAGTCGAAAAGGTACAAAAAAGCAAAATTCCTAGCAAACTGCAACAAAACAAAACCAAAAGTGCCTGTCAAAATCAAATCCTCTCAAATGAGCACTGGAAAGAGAGAAATAAAAAGCATCAAGTGCTTCTTTCTGTTGGTGTCATTCTGTGATAACATAATATGGGTATTTGGATACATTAAATTCATACTTATGATGCAATATCCAACAGGTGGGTGTGGCCCATGCCAAAAACTTAAGAATGGAAACTTATGCAATATTTTTCATTTGCATTTTGTAAATCTTAGAAGAAACCCAAAGTCAGTTTCATTTTCAGAGCAAGGAAGCAAAGCAAAGCCAAAACGACTGCCTTGGCTCTTTATATTAATGACCTCTTGCCATTAGGAGAAAAAATAACTAATTTCTCCTCACTTCCTATTAGATGCAACCCATACACCTTATGAATTGTTCAAAACACCTCAAAATAAAAATGGTGATCACATGAATTTTGTTAAGACAAATGAAGTGGAGTTTTTTTAGTCGTGCACATTCCTACTAAGCATTTTTGTCTTTTCTAATGAGTCATGTCTTGTTATTGTATGCCCAAAGTATGACAGTATGCGACAGGCAGGAGTGCTTACTATCAGCATCATCTGATATGCCAGCTGCGCATCTTCCTAGATTTGGAGGACATAAAGATGGTAGTGCATATGCTAGTGAACTCAAGGTTGGACTTCTGCAATGCACTTTATATTGGGCTAACTTTGTCCCATGTTCAGAAACTCCAATTGGTTAAAAATGCACCAGTCAGAGTGGTTACAGGAACATCTAGGAGTGAGCATATTAAACCTATCCTAAAGTCACTCCACTAGCTGCCAATTAATTAAGTTTTGGTTTAGACCTTTAAAGCCCCACATGGTTTGGGTCCAGGTGACCTACAGGATCAACTTCTCTTGTACAATCAGCCCCAAACACAGGTTCTCTGGGGAGCAGTCATCCCAGCCTGCCTGATCCTGAGTAGTGACTGTCACCAAGAGGACCTTTTCATCGGCCGCCCCAAGACTGTGGAATGATTTGTCAGAAGAGCTCTGAATGTGTGTCCTTTCCTTAATCTCTTCTTGTGTGTATTTTAATACATTTTATAGAAATACATTTTGATATGTATATTTTATAGGAATACATTTTACTATGTGTATTTGTGGTATTTGTTACAATGTTTATGTGTTTTAATTATTCTGTAACCTGCTTCGAGTCATGAGGAGAAGCAGGTAAAAAATAAATATACTATTATTATTACAATTGTTATTATTATTATTATATAATTCCATTTTTCCACATTCTACCCTGATGTCAAGAGTACAGGGTAATCAAATATTATGTCACACATTTCTTTAAGAGTGATCCATGTGATCATGATATATAAAAACTAAAGTTTTACTATAATCCATAAAGAAAAGGTTCATCCAATACATGTTTGCAATGTGGTTTCTCTTGGTTCCCTGAGCCCAGCTTGGACACCTGGCATCTCTTGCTCTTTTAGAAATAGGAATACATATTGAGTGCTTCAAATACAAGACCATTGTTTTGTTTTCCCTATAGTGAACAGACAGTAATCCACACACTGATAACTCCCTGATTATACTACTGCAAAATATTCTGCCTACACCCTTGAATATGACTCATAAGCTAAAAATATAGGAAAATTCAGCAGCAAGATTTTTTATTGGAATAGCATATGGAAAACATAACAAATGGTCTTGAAGGATATGTACTGGCTGCGATATGAAGCAGGGAATACAGAAGAGGGATTTCTTAGTTTGGATATTACTAAGATTGTGGAACGCTCTACACCTAGAAGTCTTAACAGGAAACAACATTGATTCCTTTGAAGACTTTGAAGCAGAGGATGGATGGCCATCTACTCTTTCCACTATGTTAAGAGGACACTTTATAAACAAGGCTCACTCTGTTATCAGCAAACCAAACTTGTAGGCAAAGAGATCACTGAGAGGAAACATACATAATGTAGCAACAAACTGAGAAATAAAATGTCAAAAGACATAAAATGTATGGGTTTGTGAGGAGGAGCATAGTGCAATGAAATATCACTTTAGCGCCCCTTCCCCCCCTCCCCACAGACACACATAAAACCTTCATATATAAAAAGGGACTACAACTACCAGAATCCCAACCATGATGGCCACCTATTGACAAGAGTGTACCAATTGCCAAATATAGTAGTCCAAAAATAACTTTTCCAGGCTGTGGAGAAACTCACAAGGAAATGTCACCCAACTTCCTTCTAAGTGGTAAGGTCAAATTTGACACGTGCTTGTTCTAATCCTGCATAAGTGGTAACAAAAATTCAACATGGAGATGTCAGAGACAGTCAGGGGAAAGGGAGTAAGAGAAGAGCTGCCTTGTATCTTCACTGTGAGATTTCTAAATGACTGCATAAGTACATTATTCAAGGATAAAGGAGCACATTCAGCAGCCTAATTTCACAAGGGTTGCCAGTGTTTGATTAATTCCAGCTAGGGGGGAAATCAACACTGCCAGATAACAGGGAGCCTTTGTGTTTTCAGGCATACCCCTGTCAATTGGCAATAATTACCTCCTAAACAGAACTCTGGACTGGTTAGGAGGTTTTATGCCTGGAGCTGTTTGCTGCCCCACCGTTATCACAACATTGTCTCCAGGCAGCAGGAAAAATGATCAATGCGTTGATTATGTTGTGTTTTGTTTTCCCTCAAGCTATTTAGCCAACCGTTCTCATTCACATTGCACAGAATGGTTGGCAAAATGCTCCATGCCTCATATTGCTCCACTGACCTTAGTACTGACTCTGCGCTTAAATCCCAGCCTTAAGAGAGCACCTCTCAATTTGTACATGAGATCCACGTGTGCTGTATCCCCACTGTGTTCACAATGAATTTACTGCAGAGGCGACGCACCCTGTGCTTGTATGATGTAAATGAGAACAAACAAATAGGCACTAAACAAAAGAATATTCTCACTGGATATATATTTCCAAAATTAAAATGAAACATTAACTTCATTAGTTTCTCCTGACCAACTAGCATTTTTAATACCTCTTCTCTCCTAAAGAACTTCTTAGTTAATATTATGAAAGTATTACGTTAATGTAATTAGCATATCAGACACCAATAATATCCATAAATGTGGCCCCACATTAATGGATAGCATTTTCCTATGAGTTACAACACACTTCCCATTTCCTGTGTTTGAGCAGGCATAAAACTTTTTATTGTTTTTTTTTTCATGGGAACATTTCATGCTGGCTCTATATATTATCATAATCCTGTATTCTACCGTTTGAATGTGCTGTTTTAATTATTGCTGCACCATCAATTGTGCTGTTTTACTAATGTGAGATAACTTGGGGAAAATGTTTCATTTTTAAAAGACAGGATAAACATTATTTCAATAAACAGCTTAAAAATTAATAAATCAGCTAAACTGAGTTAGTTGCACATCAAATATCCCTGCTCTGGGTTCCCACTGGTATAGACAATTGTGTCAGAACTGGAGGATCTGATACATGACCTTAGCAGTGAACTCCTTTTTACCTTTGGAATAACATATACAGTCACAACTAGAGATAAGATAGCATATAGTTGCACTGATTTATATTTCCTTAGACGACTTAGATTATTAGCTTTGGTTATGTTTTGATTTTGTTAGAATAGAATTAGGGTTGCAAAATCTGAGGGCCTGATCCCAGGTCTCTACTTTTCATAAGCCATCTCCAGATGGGAAACATAAGTTCAAATTATTTGAGTTTTGATGGACTACATAGGAGGAAAACATTCTGTGCAAATATCCAGCTTAGTTAGTGGAAAAGCCACTTACTATAATTTACAGGCCTTAATTGATTCATTGCTACAGCTTGCACAGACTTTCCAAGGTGGGAAAGCTTCCTACTTCCTTCCTGGTCATTGTGGTGCCAGGACACAGCTTCCATTTTATACTGCATCTTCCTTCAGGCTAGAAGCAAGTACGCTAAATTAAGTGTCCTTTTTCTTATTTCTCAAAAGAACTATTAAAGACATAATTCCTCCACTTTACCTTGATCTAAGAATGGCCATTTTGATTAACAATTTCTATCTTAGGTCTACACTGCCATATAATCCAGTTTCAGAATGCAGTCAAAGAAATGACCCTTGGGTGGACTTATCAATGGGTCAATGTGAGTACTATACCTTAACTCTTCCCCTGAGTAGAGTAGCAAAATGTGAAAGCTTAGGGCCTTCCAGACAAGCCCAAAATGCAGAACCTATCTCTCTTTTACCTGAGGTATCCAAATGATGCCTCATGTAAAACAAAATTAATCCAGAGAAAACTATCAGTTTGTTCCAGATTAATTTGATACCTGGAAAGATCCAGACCTCAATCTAAGGTCCAGATCTTTCTAAGTGCTGGGTCTGTGGTGATTGACTCCTGGAACTGCTTCTGCAGTGCCAGAGATTAATCCCCAAAACCATCCCAGTTCTTCAGGCTCCTGGGGCCTGATGGAGCAGGAAGGCACTCTCCCTTCCAGCCATCCACCCCCACCCCCAAAAAATGGCTGGGCCTGCCAGCAGCACAGCCCCCTCTAAACAGTACTTCTAGCATGCTAAAATGATTTCAGGAGGTGAGGGGGGGGGACTCTCCCTCACCTCCTGTTGTCATTTTAGCACGTCAGAAATACTGTGTAGAGGGGGCTGTGCTGCTGGGAGTCCCCTCTGTTAAGATTTGGGGGTGGGATGGATGGCATCTAGACACCCCTCAAGGAAAAACCCAGGGTTGGGTTTGGAGTGGGGACAGAAACCCAGGAGGTAGCCCTTAGTCTACCCTGAAGAACCTGAAAGAAGTACATATGCTCTCTATTATTTCTGCCGTGCTGCTCCTTAAATGAGAACCAGAAAACAGAGAGAATTGGTACTGCTTTTTGGTTCTTCTGGGACAGAGTAAGCCTTTGTGTTTCACTACTTTACTTAGAGAAGATGGTTCTCTCTCTCTCTCTCTCTCTCTTTATATATATATATATATATATATATATATATATATATATAGTGGCAAAGGACATTTTTGAATGCCTGTTTTTGTAGTAGCAGCAGGGGTCCCCTGGGGCAGGTAGCCCCTTAATGCATGCTATGCTTGCCCCTCTATGTAGACCAGCACATATGGCGGTCTTTCTCTAGTTCATGCTGCAGATAAGTACCTACTTACATATTACTTAGTGAGCTCTACTTTTAGGCAGAGGAAGGCAGTTTCATCAGATGGCAGATGGATTCTGTGGAGGGAGCAGTAGCAGTAATCTATGAGGGTAAAGGCCAGAAGTGTGGATTTCAGGTAAGTGGAAAGGATTGCCCCACCACTAGTGCTAAAGTAAGATTCAAATGCCATTTGATTTGTCATCTGTGAGTGGAAAGGGGGTGTCCTGTCTTTCACAGAGTTTGGGAAAGTTACAACATGGGCTGCAGTTCTCAGAATCCTAACACCAGTATGGCCACAAGGTCTATAGACAGAGCAGTTTTGAAAAAAGCTCAGATCATTTATAAGATACTCCATCTCTAACACTTGAATATGGCCATTGTTTATAGAACTGTGCAATGATGTTTTTCAGTTCCAATGATTGACTTTGCTTATATAGAATATAGGAACCATAATCTAAACATGGGAAAGTTTTCCAAACTGTGGTGTGGCAACTCAAGAGAACAAAATGGCTTTGGCTTGTTCTAGCTTGTGCAATTCACCTGGATGATTCCCTACGAATGCAAGAAAATGTCAGTGTTTCCACAAATATTTTCTACTTCAAGTTACAATACATATTCAGTGTTGTGAATAACCATTCCAAACAGACAGAAGGCTTCAAAATATTATCATCAGAATCAGGGAAAACAAAAATAATGACTAGGTAGCCAAGTTGTTTGAAATTAAAATGTGTGTTATGCTGCTCAGAGTTCAGTTCACAGAATATAATGCAAAATTAACCCAACTATGAATTAATAATTCTCCTGTAGTTCATAACAAAGATTTGGATCTCAACTGCTGAAATCATCTATATGGAAGTGTTCTCAGCATGAAATATCTAAATGGAAGAAAAGGGTCAGTTTTGCACATTTCTTATTACATCAGGAGGACTTTTATGCATATCAAATGATCTTTCACTAACATATTTCCAGGGTTTAAAATTATACTATATAATGGTTAAACATGAGTGGAAGGACATGGCTAACAGCCTTCCGTTTACTTCAACAAACTCCTGATATACATTTGTGTTAATAGACAATTTCTCTGGGATACTTATTCAGGCAAGAGAGCAGATGAATCACTGCTTTGTGTCCTGGTTCTTTCAACATTTATTATAGCCCCCAATTACATATTATAATGTGTTGAAATATACATTGCTGAAACAGACTGGCCAAAATGTGCTTTCCTTCCATTTCACAGACAAGAGAAAGAATTACTTTCACACATATTGCTCTAATGCTTTGCTTTTCCTGACCTCTCCACTTTTTTATTGCATCTTGCATGAGTCATGTTAGACAAGATGGTCAGGCTAGGAAAAGAAACAACTGCTGCTATTAAACAAATGGTCTACTGCTTTCATTATTTAGTGGAAGAGGGTGGTGGTCAAATTAATTGAAAGCTGTAGCAGATGGGAACATTTCAGAAGAAGGTCATCATCTCATTCAACAACTTGCCTGCCTTGTTTGGATTCTGGCTGCTCTTTTTAACACAATAACTACCAGACAGCAAATTTCTTGCAACAGATTCTGATTTCAGCTCTTGCATTGCCAGTTATTACAAAGGACTGCTGCCTTTTCAAGCATAATTGGGAAGTGTATTATCTTGGGCTGTGGGGAAAGGAGCAAACTTTTAGGCAGGGCTGTTTGTGCAAAAGCATATTATGGTCTCCATGGTAAACATTATAAGCAAAGAAAATAAAGTGACTCCTGCAACATCAGTGCAGACCCTCAAGAGGGTTGACTTGAATTCTATTTTTGAGAGAAAATTAAGTTATAAATCCAATAAATAAATGAATTAGACAACACTGGTTTTCTTTGCATTCTTGACCACATGGTCTAAAGAAATGGAATAAACCCTGAAGCCTGCAGATTAAATCCTGACCCTTCTGTGTTCTTAGTCTAACATATAAGGTCTTAGGGGTGTCCTGCTCATTTATCATCTCCCTCCCTGCCCCTTCCAAAATTTTCTGAACAAGCCCCACTCACTCTCTATAGAGAAACAGAGTGGGGAAATAGAAAAAAAAAATCTCTTTTAGCTAGTAAAAAGTGCAAAAAAAAAGGACGAACACTTGTAAACTTATTTTCCTAGAAGCATTCATCCCCATGTATGTAGTGGGATGGGAAAGTGCTTCTTTTTGTGGTATAAATTAGTCACATTATTTTACACGAATATTTGAATGATAGTTAGAGTTCTCTCCCCCATCTTTAGGGCTCCAAAGGCATTTGGCTTTTCTTCTGAATGTCCTGGAGAGATCAATTTATATTTTGAGCCATGCCCTCTTCTTCCCCTTTAAAGAACACAACAGATGGAGATTCCCATCTGGAACCCCATCTGGCTAAATCAATTGCTTTAATTCTGACTTTTTTCTCATAAAGTTTAATCGAGACCCAAGAATATAAATATATTTTACATTTTGTTTTCTTGAGCAATCATAAATGTTTTAATCATTTTAATTCTTGCTGCAAAAAAATACTTGAAAATTGGTTTTCAGGGCTGGTTGCAGTTAGGGATATATTCAGTAAAAACTCAATTTTTGTGTATGCAGAAAATTATTTTCTACACTGAAATTGTGTTTTCTTTGCAGAAAATATATTTTCAGAAAATGTCATCTTTAGCATATAAATTCCCATCCTTTTGCAGAATAGGTTCCAAGCCAAGTAAATTTTCATCAAGAATCCTGATTTTCATCTGGGGCCCCTTCCACATTGACATATAGTTCAGATTATCAAAGCAGATAATTTAGATTTTATATGGCAGTGTAGATGGGGCCTCGGATTCAACTATTTGAATATGACTATTTTATGAATGTGCATATTATGAATATTCTTTCCATCTCTTGATGCTTCTTCATTGATAAAATGTGGTTAATGTGATTTGTGCTAAACCACACAAAGTCCTACACTGAAGTTTTCATTATGCCGGAGCTAACTCTTGAGCTAGAATTATAAGGGTCCCATATGGGAGAAAATTATTACATTAAAAATGCATAGTGCCCAGAACAAAATCTGTGAGGAGATGGATTATTCAGTATAATAAAATATCTTGGTGTCTTGGTTTTTAGGCCTGTTCCTGGAATTATTTGGGGTGCTGATTCAGAAATTTGCGTTAGAGAGACCACATCAGTTCTAGTTACTCAAATATGATTATCATGATTTTCTATGGGCAAATAGATGATGACTGGTAGTTGGAATATATTTTGTCTCTAAAAATCTGCAGTTGATGGGGAAAACTGTGCCACTTCTGGAATCAGCAGGTCAGATATACCCAGAAACAGGACAAAGATTTGAAACATCAAAATGTGTGCTGGTCAGTGTAACTGATCAATGCAGCTGTTTTTTCCCATTGTTACCTAATTTTGTCTCACTTCAGGGACAGAGAACCTTTGTTCTTCCTGATGTTCAGGACTACATTTCCCATAACCCTCTACCATTGGCACTGAAGGACAAAATATATGCCAGGTCAACTCCTGTCTCACCTTTTCTGGTGGTAATGTGCCTGTGAAGTCCCAAACCTTTGAGCTGACACCTTTTATCTCTTCCATTAAAAGCAATATCAGAAGAGAAGTTACCCCTTTTCTAAAATTGTGGAGAGAAATAGTTCTAGACTACCCAGATGCTTTTGCCAAAATCTTTATGTTTCCAGACATCAAACTTCTCAAACACTATTGAACTATGCCAGGTTTAACTGCAGTTGAATTAGAATCACAGAGAGTAGTTGAATTTCAGAAGCACATAAAGCGACTGTCTATGCTTTATTGTTATTCATCAAAATTCTCAGTCTTACTCTGAACCATTTTCCTGTCTGGGGAAAAATGAGGGGATAAAAGGGGGAAAACACTGCACAGCATGCTGCTGATGGAACATTTTGAAAGGAAAGAGAGCTAAAATATTTTTGAGGATCTAAATTTAGTCTTTTGCAAAATGGAGCATTTTGCTAAACAGCTTGATTAACAGCTGTAATTTCTTCCAACTTTTTCCAAATGATATTTTCCCAAAGGTTTCCAAAGTTTGATATGTACGACCTTATCAGAAAGTTGCTTCACCTGGCTTCTGGAAAGGAAAGAGGGAGCAGTGAGAAGAATCTGTCATCCCATGTGCAGCTCCCTCTCTTGACACTTCCCCCTTGTGGAGAGGACTCATGCTGAAGACAGCACAACACACAGAAGCCTCCCATGTTGGGGCAAAAGTGTCCAGCAATGCTTTCACCCTGGTTGGGGTGGGGCCTACACCGGAAGTTACATGATGTCATGTGATGTCTGGTATCAGTCCCCATCCCCCAGATGGGATGAAAGTGTCCTACGATGCTGATTTCACCCCGTCTGATGAGATCAATGGTCAGCAACATTATACTATGCACATTAGCAAGCAAAAAAATATTTTTGCCTATTACAGCCCCTCTCTATGGTACATGGAAGGAATGGCAACAGGGAAATTTGTGGTTCTTTATATCATTGAATTGTAATTGCCACTTCTCAACTAACTTTAACTATGTTAGTCAGGACTAATGTTTGTTGAAGTTTCATAACATCTGGAGGTCCACAAAGTTGTTCATCCCTGCAGCTTTTAACAGATTATCTTGACATTTAACCATTTCTTGCGTTTTGCACAAAAAAACAAAAACAAAGACAGCTGGGTGTTATGTGCTGAATTTTGGATACAGTTGTGTGACTACCTCATTCTGATCCTGTTTAATTATAAATTCCTAAGGCTTAACTTCCATAGTTCACATCCTTGTCAATTACTTAGAACTTTTAGTAAAAACTTCAGAATAGCTTTATAGATTTTCATAATGATTTTATGTGCCATACCTTTTTTTTTTACTTTCTCCTCTTTTAAAAATGTTAAATTTTCCCTCATTTTTTTTTGGCCAGGAAAGCAAGACATTAAAATGCTTAAACTGGGGGATTAGAAGCAACAACAAATTGGTGGCATAATGCATCTGATTATCTATACAACCTTTCCCTCAAGAGAAAATTCCTGGTGAAAAGCTAGTATAATTTCAGGAACATAATATATCACAAAACCACATCCTATTATCATCCCCAAACATTTATTGCAGGTGTAAATGGTAAAATTTGTGGTGAATATATTGTGGATTATGAGCATGACAAATATACTAAATCTGATTATATGGTAATTTGTAGGGTTTTTTTCTTTGCTTCCTTCTACCATCCTCACATAGAAAGAAAGAAAATCCAACAAAAAACAGACTGTAATTTCAGAACATATTATTTGTTTTGGAGTAAAGCAGGGGTTAAACCATTTCTAAATAGTGAATAACAGAGAAACCTGGCCTTTGCTGCTATGTTTTTCCCCTCCACTTTAAACCTCTTGTCAAAGATGGCTGAAATAAAAGATAGACCAAAATAATGACAACCTGCTGTGACAGTGATGCACCAGGACTATGTATTTTTCTTGGATACAGTTTTGAACTTAGACAACAGTTCAGTTTCACACTTTACCATAAACTATCATGTGAATGTTGTAAAGCAATGCTTTTGGATTGGAAAAAAAATACCCGTTTACAAGAAACATTGCCCAGGTGATGCCCGATTGTATTTACTCAGTCTTCAAGGAGGCTCTTTCCATGTCCCCCAAGAATGGGCAGCTTGGAAGCCCCTGAACAGACTCAGAAGTAGAGTGGGCAGCTCAAAAGACAACCTGGCAAATGGCACTACCTATACGAATCCTCCACCTTGTGTGATGTGGAGCAGCACAAACAACTCCACATCTGTATGCTTCCCGACAATGCCCTGCCTCATGCACAGAAGAAGAATTGTTTAAGGCTACAGACAGTGCAGTCACTGTTGCCCGTTTTTGGCCTAAAATTATTTAGCCACTTATATTCCCTCTATTTTATCAGTTTTATACTCATTTTGATTGTGCAATGCTTTTGACATGAAATAAATAAAATAAATAAATATGTGAATAACCACAGGAAAGAGATAGAGCTCATGCTGTGCATATCTATTCAATTGTACATTTGTGCATACACTCTCTTTAGCAGGATTTCAACCTACAACAGGATTTTAAATAGTCCGGTTGAAGAAAGTATGGAGAATTGCTGCCAAAGCACATTTTCCTCAATGAATCCATGGGCTGAATGTCAAGTGTCTTGTTTAGCTTTACTGAGCAGAGTTTCCAAATCATTACATCTATGCTTCTAGCTTTGTCTTAGGTTGAATAATTCTACACATGTCCATGTGGCCTCTTTGAAGGCATGGTGAAATAAATAAACAATCCTAAACATGTCACAGAGCTTCATATTCTTAAGCTCAGGGTTGTATACATTCAAATGATTCATAGTCAAAAGTGTTTTATTTTTTAAAAATAGTCAAGTTAGAGTAACAGAATACATGTTTGGTGGTTCATTTAAAAAGTTGAAAAGTATAGCCTTGTTCATATGATAAATCTAGAAATATGACTTTCTAAATCTGGAAATACAAATGTTTATATATGCAAGCATATATCCTTGAGAAGTTCTTTGAAATTGAATTTGCCATTTGAGCTGAATGAGACTCTTCAGCCATGCTATATAATGTGTTGCATGCACAGGGCTTGTATGTGTGAATATTCAGTAGATGATAAGAGTTCACTGTAATTGCAATCCAAATGTAATAGGGCTAACAACTTCTCTGTTAAAGGGAAGAGGTTGTACATCAGTAAACCACACTGATCCTCCATTCCACACAATAACAGAACTTCTGGTGGCAGGGATGGATTGTGTTATTTGCAGGCAATATTGTGCACTGTGGCAAACATAAAAAAGAGTTTCAGTGTAATGAAACAGAATAGGCTAAGAATCAATATAGATAGAATATAAAGTATTTGCACCAGGTGAAGCAGGAGAAGGAAAGGTCTTAAAAGAGAAGGAAATAAACCACTATGAAAAGTTATCAAGTTAAACATCTAAGGGCTATGATGCAGCAGGGTGAAGCCATAAGACCAAAGGTTAATATAAAAATTTAAACATCATGGCTAAAGCAAAGGAGATTAAGTAAGATAGGCAATGAAAGGCTGTTGATAAAACTGAGCAGTGAAAAAGAACAAAGAAAATTCTGTTATTTTAAGACACACAGACACAAAAGCACCCCTCTTTAAGGAAGTTCACATTTCTTCCTCATCACTCCCCTGTATCCGCACAACACCCATGTGAAATGGTGTATACTATGAGATAGAAAATTTAGTTCAAAGCTAATCAGTTTCCTTTTATTGGTGTGTATTTGGATCTCAAATCTTCCAAATCCTCACCTGACACCAATGGCTCTTTCCTGGAAAATATTTTCCTATAGATTAAATAAATGCACCCATGAAGATTACTTGGAAAAATAAGCACATTTCACAATTGATCCCACAGGGATGTTGTGAAGATAAAATGGACCAGAGAACCATCTGTGTTGCATTATACTTATAAATGAACAAGCATGCAAATGTTGTGCAGCCCAGCAGAGCTCAAAATCTAGACCAAAATCTAGATTCGCTTTGAACTGGTTTGTTGGTGTGGATCCTAGTCCCAAGGCCATGGAAACTTATGGAATCATCCCTGACAGAAAAATGCCTATATGTCCAAAATGAATGTTTTACCTCTCTGTAAAATTCTATTTATATCTATATTTAATTTAAAGCATTCATAATAATTATGTGCATTCAGACCAAAAGGCATACCATTTTGGGGTTTGTTTTCATGACTCCTCATTTTGTTTACCAGAAAATTACCTAAAAGGGGAGGGGTGTTTTCCATTTCATTCGGCAGATATTCAGCCCATTGGCAACAATGGGAAACTTTAAAGATTTAATACTCGCCCATTTTAAGGCCTATCTGATTGAAACCTACCTTAATTTTAGACCCCATTTTCAATTGCAGCCCTGCCAAGTTTCAAAACAATTCACCCATCTACTGATTTTTTAAAAGAATTATTTTAAGTTTATACATAACATTTTTAAAAAAGACAAACTGTAAGAAAGGCTTCTGGGAATTGTTGTCGCGGGTTGTGTCCATTTTCAGGCAATCATATCATGGACCCCACCAGGCTTTTCATTTGCTGAGAGACACACACAGAGAGAAACTTCAGCGCCAATTATGCTCTGAGAGCAACTTTCAATGGCCATGTTATGTTAGTGCCACTGGGAAAGAGAGTTCTAAGGGCCCTCTCTGGAGGAGGAGGTAACTTTCCAGGAAACAATGTAGGAGGCTTCTTCTACCGGGGAGAGAAAAAGATGCCACAGGTCCCCCTGGATCAGGTATTTTGTGGACTTAACTCTTTCAGAAAATATTGTCTCTCCAAATTCATTTCACTGGTCTTTTTGCCTCTCTTTTCCCCTTTCTGTGTTAAGTTATTACACAAAAATGGCCCTCCGAAAACTACAGATTTTTTCATTAACAGTGATTTGAGCTCAACTCTAATTCATAACACACTTTCCCATTCAACTTCCCATGTTGTTTTACAAAAATATTTAGTAAGTGACCCCACACCTTTTCATCACAGCATTTCTTGCCATGAGTGGATTTTGAGTAGAGATAGGAACCAAGGAACTAAAATCAATGTGCCTATTAATTATGTTAGAAATTTGATACTGAAAGAGGCCAACAGATTACATTAAGATCAAAATCTAGTTGGGCAGTTAGGAATATGTAACCTAGAGTTACACATGTGTGGTAATTTGTATTAACTAAGGACTTCGTCACATGCAATAAACCAGCATTTCTAGCCACGTAAGAATCGGCAACCCACAGAGTCCATCACATAATGCAAGCTTTAGAACCAAGGAGGTAATTTATATTTTTAAAAAACAATTATTAGTGCTCCTTCAGATGGTATGGCTCCCACTGAAGTAAGTGTTTAAAACGGGTACCTTAACTCAGCTTTATTGGAAGGTGTTGAGGGCAGACGATCCCAGAAAAAGTGGTTCCTTAAGACTGATGTCTTAACTCTGCTGTAGTTGGAGAATTTTGAAGGCAAATGATGGCAGAGAAGACAGTGGGAGGAGACATATGTTTCCTGTGTGATGGCAAATTAACTGCCTAAATCTTAAAGATAGCAGAGAGAAGTATGAGGCATGATGGGAGTAGGAAAATCTTCCATTTAATTTCAAAACATAAGGAAAAAAACCAATGATTTACTTCATTTTACTTATCCTGTGGGATGAAGTCCTAACCCTACATACCCCCCCCCCAAAAATTTAGGAATACATACATACTTAATGGGCAGCAGCTAATACAATAGATGGAGATCTGTTCCCTTGTCATTTGGGAAGCAATTAGCTGCTTCTGCTAACAATCTCTTGTCTTGAACATGAAGGAGGGTTACAACATGGGTCCTGCTTCTGCCTGCTCAAGTGGGGATTTGTCATGAGAGGGAATGACCTGCTGGATGAGATCCCACAGCTAAATGAGCTGTCGGAATTTAAAACAAATGAAGATCTATCTCTTGCAGCAGGCCTAGACAGTCAGTTTCAATCATGAATTTTAAACTTGTGTTCACTTCTTTTAATCTTTGTTCTGTATTTTTTACTATATGTATTCATAGAAATACTGCATTTACTCAAGATTTGTTTTAATATGTGTATTTTATATAATGTTTATTAGGCCTGTGCGGTTTCGTTCGTTAATTCATTAATTCGTTAAACATTCGTTAATTTTTGCATATACGAAACGATAACAAAACATATTTTCAAACCCGGAAGGGTTTTTAAATATCGAAACGGCAACCCCCACAGTTTTAACGAGCTTTCGCTCGTTTCGTAAATGGGGCGGGCAGGGGCGAAGGGGCGGCGCGAGCGCGCACCCAGTGAGCCAAGCCCCGCGCCTGCCTGTTGGGTGCGAGCGCGGCTCCCGATTGGCCGGCCCGCGCGCGCTCGCCCTTAGGCTGAGGCCCTCTTTGGCAGGAGCTTCCCCCTCAGCGCCAGCAGCTTCCCCCTCGCCTCTTTGCTGCTCCGTGCTCCTTCTTCCCCAGGCTGGGTGCCAGGCTTGGGAGCCCAGCCCCGGGAAGGAAGGGAATTTTTAGCCACGGAGCAGCAGAAGGGCGAGGAGGAGGCTGCTGGCGAAGAGGGCCTCAGCGGCGGCAGCTTCCCCCTCGCCCTTCTGCTGCTCCGTGGCTAAAAGTTTCCTTCCTCCCCGGGCTGGGCTCCCAAGCCTGGCGCCCAGCTTGGGAAAGAAGGAGGACGGAGGAGCAAAGGGGCGAGGGGGAAGCTGCTGCCGCTGAGGCCCTCTTTGACAGGAGCCTCCTCCCCGCCCCTCTGCTGCTCCGTGGCTAAAAGTTTCCTTCCTCCCCAGGCTGGGCTCCCAAGCCTGGCGCCCAGCTTGGGGAAGAAGGAGGACGGAGCACCAAAGGGGCGAGGGGGAAGCTGCCGCCGCTGAGGCCCCCTTCGCCAGTAGCCTCCTCCTCGCCCTCAGCGGCAGCAGCTTCCCCCTCGCCCCTTTGCTGCTCCGTGCTCCTTCTTCCCCAGGCTGGGCGCCAGGCTTGGGAGCCCAGCCCCGGGAAGGAAGGGAATTTTTAGCCACGGAGCAGCAGAAGGGCAAGGAGGAGGCTGCTGGCGAAGAGGGCCTCAGCGGCGGCAGCTTCCCCCTCGCCCTTCTGCTGCTCCGTGGCTAAAAGTTTCCTTCCTCCCCGGGCTGGGCTCCCAAGCCTGGCGCCCAGCTTGGGGAAGAAGGAGGACGGAGGAGCAAAGGGGTGAGGGGGAAATTGCCGCCGCTGAGGCCCTCTTCGCCAGCAGCCTCCTCCCCGCCCTTCTGCTGCTCCGTGGCTAAAAATTCCCTTCCTTCCCGGGGCTTCGCCAGTAGCCTCCTCCTCGCCCTCAGCGGCAGCAGGCTTGGGAGCCCAGCCCCGGGAAGGAAGGGAATTTTTAGCCACGGAGCAGCAGAGGGGCGGGGAGGAGGCTCCTGCCAAAGAGGGCATTTCCATTTTAAAATATTTTTTAATATTATTTTAATATTATTCTTAAAAAATACAAAAAATATTCTAAAAATTCGTTAATATTTACAAAATTTCGTAAATACCAAAACTTTTTGGGGGGAAAGTTTTGTAATTATTTTAAATATCGAAACAAAAAAACACCCCAATTACAAATCGATTTTAGAAACAATTTTTTTCTTGATCAAACAGGCCTAATGTTTATGATTATTATATGTTTTAGCCATGTTGTAACTCACCTGAAGTCATGAGGAGAAGCAAGTGAGAAATATTATTATTATTATTATTATTATTGCAAAGCAGATGAAACCTTAGCACCTCTGTGTGTCACTTTTAAGAATAAGCTCTAGTCCAGTATTGGGCATATACAGGGTTAGTCAAAATGAATAGGCCAATAAGAAAATTAATTGTACCTGAATTGGCCTATTCATTTTGACTAACCCTGTACTATTTAAAAATTGATTTCTATGTGAACTTTGTCATGACCTGAGCTGAGAAGGTGTTTAAGGATAGGACTATCAAAATGCGCCTTTTTTAAAACCTGTACTTGCTTACTAGAATATTAGATTTTATTGAAACTGGTTTATGCTCTCTGCTCTGTTAATTTTAATATCTTTCCTTGACTCTCTTTCATTTCAGTGACTCTCTACAGTTTCTTTATACCATATGATATTCACCACTTTTTGTTCTCTCCATGAATTGTTTGTAAATATTTGTTATTCCAATAGATATTTAAAATAAATTCCCTCAAAATTACTCACTTTAATTTCATGTATAGCATTAAGTTTTATGATGAGTTATTTTTTTCATGGGTTAATAAATTTAAGTAATATTTGTGCAATAGACCGCTTCTTGCTCCCATATACATGGTTTGGCTATTGCATGGTTCAAGGCTTCTCTGAAGCTGCTAATAGAACTAGGATCTTGAATCCATACACACACACACACAGAGAGAGAGTTGTTCAAAAGAGACTGTCTATCAGCTTTACCTTTGATCAAAATCTCTGTGATTGGCTTTTTGTGTAGGTCTTTATGTCACTGAGGTGGAAAATGATAACTGACAGGTCATTGTCTAAATGTCTACCTTATGAGTCAGATTACTGAGCTTGATTTCCAGCAGGTATTTCTGTTCTCATATTTAGGGATATATTGTGGTTATATCTGAAGGATCGTATCCTCCAAGTTTCAGAAATATTCATACATCTACTGATTTTTGGGAATTTTAAAAACGTTTTGATGAAAAACATTTTTAAAAAAAGACAAAAAGCCACAACAGCTATTTTATTGAATGTATCTCATGTTAACCAATATAACTTCAATTTAGGGATTGCTTCCCAGCCCAGCACTGATTTACTTAGTTGTACTGAAGTATCAGTTAGTTCTCCTCTTTGCAGATTCAACAATTTATGGGAACTCTGACTGCTGTTAGTACAGAAAAACCTCTCCCCTATCCAGGCATGTAGCCGGGGGGGGGGGGAGCTTGGGGGGCTTCAGCCCCCCCCCCGAAATTCTCATAGTGGTCCGCAAAAAGGCCTTATTGGTACATTATTTAAACTGTTATGCTTATTCATATCATGATCTGATCACTATGCTCAATATATCTCATATGCATGGGGTTATTGGGGTAACAATACAAAAGGTTTGCTAGGGTAGACCTTCTTTCACTCAGACTCAGCCCCCCCCCCCCCCGAATCAAAATCCTGGCTACGGGCCTGCCCCTATCCTAACTGATGCTTTCTGATGCTTAGTAGAATTCTGGGGAGTGTAGATTCAGGCAGGGCCTTTTGAATTGCCTGCCATAGGGCTCCTCACATTCCCAAACTTCATTTCCCAGAATTCTGTGCTCTCTGAGTCTCTTTCACTAAGTTTGTCTCCTCACCACAGGAGGTCATTAATTTAAAGGTGATTGGCAACCTTTTGGCTTCCCCTTGCTTGCGCTGAAAATGAAACTGATTTTGAAAGGTTTCTGAGCATTACAAAATACAAAAAAAAAGTATTGGGTAAAAACAATTTTTTTACTCTTAAGTTTTTGCGTAGCCCCCCTCCCCATGTTTCTTAACATTTGTTCATATATACAAAATTTATGAATTAGTTACAACTTGCTAATTAAAAACAAAATTATGCATAGTCTTAGTACATTTGCATCTGTACTCCCCAGCAGGATTATGGATTCATTTTTTAACTAAAGTGAATGACTTAAATTAGAATGCCATCATAAAATTTCCTGAGAATTAAGTTGATGATTAACTTGTTCATCATTAAATAATCCATTGTGTAATAAAGTCAACAAATGGTTGTATTGTGAAATTGGTTCTGTACACTAAACCTAGCTTTTAAGAACTTTTGCAATACTGCTTCTACATTTTGTTAGTTTCTCAGGATCATGGAGCTACATATTTTAGGTTACACAACACAAAACACTTAAACAAAATTACTCCCAGAAGGGCAAGTTGGGTTAAGGGGCTTTTCAGGTTAGTAGTTGAGAAGATGTGCGAACCAATTGTACAGGTGTGGATGATTATGGAGGGAATTAATCTCAGGCCTCAATTGTGTATAAGAATATATTATAGAGGAGGCCAATTATTACTTGTAAATTAAGATAACTGCCACCAACGTGAGATATTTGAGGTACCACCCATGAGATCTGGCTCTACAGACGCAGGTTAGATGAGATGAGACGGTTTTTAACAAAAGATAACAAGTTTATTGTGTACAAAGCGTATGGTTCCAGGCTGTTAAATAACTTATAGAACTTTGAATATCACTTGGTTTTAATACAGTCCACTCTTTCAAATAACACAGCTCGTGGCCAACTTTTACTGAGGTGAAGCTCTTTAGTGAACAATGTTTCCTACTATGAATAGCCTTCCAATTTGATCTTTCCTTGATCAAATCTCTGATCTCTAGTCCTTCCTTGACTAGGGATCTTAACAATCTTCCTTTAGTTTTCCTTGACTAAAGAAACTGGCCAGCTTTCTCTCTTCAGCCCTTCTAGACAGAAAAACCTCCAGCTGCTCACACTCACCTCTCTCCCAGGCTTTTCAAGCTTCCACACTCCCTCACACACTCTGCCCCTTTTTCCAAAGACGCACATAACTTTTTCTGCTTGGTTCCGCCCACTTCTCACTCTCCTGAGCTAGCCTGCCTGGTCTCCTTGGCAACGCTCACTGTGGATTCAAACCAGATAACTCTAGTTTTAGCTACTGTTACAAACACAAATATATACTCTAACAGTTAAACACATACATAGTATCAATGACTTCTGCACAGTAGTCTTAATAGCCAATGCTCCCCATTCCCAAAAGCTCCACATACCTGAAACCTGGCATCACTGCCTTTGAGCAATGCTACCTTTGGTCTTGATCAGTCATTAGATGAGGGTTGCAGCAATCTTGGGAAGTGAGTGGAGGTACTTGAAGTCCCATCATCCATGGTCTGTCCTTCTCAAAAATGCATCACGATGTAGAGTAGGTCTTGGGAGCTTTGAGTGCCACGTTTGGTCTTGATCAGTCATTGGATGAGGTTTGCAGCGGTCTCAGGAAGTGAGTGAAGTTACTTCAAGTCCCATCATCCGTGGTCTGTCCTCCTTGAATCTGCACCAGGATGTAGAGAGGGTCATGAGGGCTCTGTTTGCCAAGTTTGGTCTTTATCGGACTTTGTTGGGGGCCACAGTGGTCCGCTGGAACCAAACCATTTGAAAGTACTACAAATCCGCGATCCACCTCCCCCACACCGCACCAGGACGTAAAGGGGGTCATGGGGGTTATGTGTGCCAAGTTTGGTGCAGGTGCGTCACCTGTGTTGGTCACTGTGGCCTGTGAAACTGGCAGCCAATCAGAAAGCTGCCACATACACTTCCGCTGCACACATACAAACATTGACTTTTATTATATAGATATAGATATAAATATAGATATAGATATAGACTGAAGACCTTTTCCTGGGATCTTCTAATATCCTTTTCCCCTTATTTGGCTTGCCTGTCTTTTCATCCAAGTATAAGCATGAAGGGTAATCTATTCATTTTATGTTTTAGATGTTATAGTCTAAGAACAACTATGCAGAACCAAAGCTAGAAATTTAGGAAATAGTACTCACCACCATGTCTATTCTAGCTTAATGGAAGAAGGAGATGACCTAACATTATTTATTTTCCTAGTTATTAAAACATTCAGTTCCACTTATCTGTTAAATCTGTCTGCATTCTTCCCTACATACTATAATATTTATGTTGCTCTGCCATTCATCATCTGACTAATTCTTCTCTTTTCTTTATTTCTTTAAGTTTTCATTTTCTCACCTGAAATTTCCACTTCACTCCACCATTGCTTTGGCATTTATGAATTAACCTTGGCTGCTTTACTTTGTTAAAAATACTTTCAAAGCCCAGAATATAATTTGAAAATCATCAATTGTCTTTAGAGGGGTTTTTTCTCTTTATAAATACTTTTTCAAGGTTACATTATCTGGACTAGTAGCACAGAATTTATTTATTTATTTATTTTACAGTATTTATATTCCACCATTCTCATCCTGCAGGGACTCAGGGTGGATTACAATGTACATATACATGGCAAACATTCAATGCGATGGGCACACAACACATATAGACAGACAGTCAGAGGCTATTTAACATTCCAACTTTTTCTGGCCACCAGGGGAGCTGTCACTTCAATGTCCATCTGCAACACTGACGAAGGTCCTGCCCTCCTTTTGTATCTCTTCTATGGAGAAATACTCAGTAAAAATGTCCTTGAGCGTCTGCTATAAGTGTACCTGCCATTATAAAATTGTATTTTTCCTATTTCTTTCTGTATTACAGCATTATACCCATCCAGCTCTTTTTATGTGAGAGCACTACTCAAGATGCCCTTAATGAACCCCCAGAAATATTTTAGAATAACAATTAAATACCATTGTTTAAATTATTTTAAGTTCTTCTTTTTTGCTTTGGTTGCAAACAAAACATATCTGAAAGAAGGAGCTAGATAAAATGGCCACAGATACTCAAAAGTACTAACTTTATTTTCATGTTGGCAGCTTAGATATTGAGATATTAAGATATTTTTCGTTATACAAGCTTGGCAATAACTTTGATTACTGATTTTTTGGTACTTTTTATCTTGAATGCTCTGCAAGTTTGAAAGTTTTTGTCATGGCCCTTGGCTAGTGCAATAAATGTATTGAACTTGAACTACTTACTTGTTATGTTTCAAATGATGTTTCTCATTTTATATAATTTCTTTTTAAAAAAACAAAAACAAAACCTTGCTCTCATGGAATTGAGGCCAAACAAGGAAGATATGTGTCCAGGTGCAGTAGCATCACAACATGTAAGTGAAGAAGCAGAGCATTTTGAAGCCTCGACTATGCTGTGACCTTCACTTTGACCCTTTTGTGGAATTTCCCCCCTTTCCCTACCCTCCCCCTGGGATAGGGGGATATTTTGTTGATTTGAAAATTAATTGAATGGTAATTTACAGAGCACAATTTTGGTGAAACGGACCTCTCTATAATCACCTGTGATCATGGGACCTAGGAAGTTGAGGTAGAAGATTGATCTTGGTCTGGGGCACACTTCCACATTAACTCATAGGATATTGTGAGGAGGGGATTCCTCAGGAGTGTCTTCTAGTGGTGAATGCCAGCTGGGCAGACATCTCATACAGCTAGATTGTGCCTGAAGTTCAGATGCTCCATGTAGAGGATTGCTGAGGAGGTGGTCTGAGTGTTGTCAAATACAGTACCCTCCACCCCAACGGATTTATAGTCCACCTAGAACACAAAAGCCAAGAGACTTGAGATGTTTACCTTTTTCTTTTTTCTTTTCTGTGAGACTTCCACAACCCCGCAGCAGACCAGAAGCAGCTGACACCCCTAAAAAGCCTATTTTCCATATTATATATAATTAAAAGTCCATAGAGCTGCACTGATTTGTACCAGTAGACACACGAACTGAATCTGCAACAGCAGATCTCTTGCACAGCAAACCCAGTCTCTTTTTCCCTTCTCCAATGTGTCCATTTTATATACTTGTATCCCCTACCCCATGTCTTCTCCATATGCCTAAACATATATGTCTAGCCATATCTGTGCATGTGCACATGAGTGGAGCACTAGCAAGAAAGTAGAAACAATGTTTTTAACCTTTCCAATAAAAGATAACTCATATAATCTGATTTTCCCTCCTTGTATGTCTGTTTATGAAATGTATTAACTGAATATGATTTCTGCATAAATCTAGCCACAGAGATCATCTCCCCTTGCTAGTGTCACTGAAGAATTTCCTGCGTCATCTAGGATGGGCAAGACCCAAGACAAAGGCAACACTCAAGACTCATTGTGTACACGTACTGGACAACAGATGGTTTCCTTTTCAATACCTGATAATCGACAGCTAATTGCTCCCATTGAGTTGACTATGGAAAGAGGAACTCAAAGTGTACATGCATACTGGATCCTTTTGTCTGGCACCCAAGGCTTAATTGAAAGGCATCATCATGTTTTGTCTCTGGCAGGGGCGGATGAATCAATCGGTGAGCTAAGGATTTGCATATATCACAAAATCCCCAAGGAACGCCCTTGCACCTCCACAAAAATTACCTAAGGCTGGTCCTGTGAAAAGCTAACCATTCTCAATGTGTTGGTTTTCCTGCTTTCTCCCAGGAGGGGGGAAAAGAGCACTGGAAGAGCAGGAGGGACAGGAAAGAAGGGGGTCTTTTTTTTCTTTTTGCACCCAAAGAAAGCAATGCAAAGAAAGCAGGGCTTTTTCTCCATCCTTTCCTGTTGCCTCCCAGGACAAGGTCAAGTGGTATCTCCCCCAGGTAAAGGCTCCCATTGGCCCACCCAGGTCAACTCTGGGTTGTTTGCTTTGGGGGCCCGAAATGTGCTTGGTCGTCGAGGTCAGCAGTCACCTTATTTCCCCCTTCTTCCTTACTTTTCTGGCCAGGGAGAAAGAGAAGGAGAGGCGAAATTGGGCATGAACAGCAGCAGCAACACAGAGGAAGAAAGAAGCACAGCCCAGAGGCAGGCCAGGCTCACTCTTGTTCTCTTCTTCTCCCCTTCTCTCTCCCGTTTAAGGACAAAGCCAGGTCCTGGCAAAAGTTCTTGAGAGGACTCCCACTCCCATGAGCTAGTAGAGGATTCTGGGACTGGAACATTAGATAATAAATCCACTTCAAATCCAGTTTCTGGCTCCTGCAGAATTCTGGGGTTAGTAGTTTAGTTAGGCTGTTAAAGGCTCCTCCCTAAACTACAAACCCCATAATTTTGCAGGAGGCAGAAACCGGATTTAAAGTGGATTCATTCTCTAGTATGAAACTTGGGAAGAAGATGTTGGAAAGAGGAACAGGAGAAGTCTTGAACCAGATCCCAATCAACCTGACTCAACTCTGTTCCATACAGCTGAATAAAATTATCTGCTTTGAACTGGGTAATATAGCAGTGTGGACTCCGATAACCCATTTCAAAGCTGTGCATTATCTGCTTTGATATTCGGGGTTATATGGCTGTGGGGAAGGGCCCTCAGTCCCCATCTATATACTACCACATAAAATCCAAATAATTTGCTTTGAGGTGGTATTTGTGACAGTGTAGACACATTTAATCCAGTTCAAAGTAGATATTGTATATTATCTGCCTTGATATTCTGGGTTATATGGCTGTATGGAAGGGCCCTCAGTCCCCATCTATATACTACCACATAAAATCCAAATAATTTGCTTTGAGCTGGAATTTTTGATAATTGTGATAAAGTTCAAAGCAGATAACTCTGGATTTTATATGTTGCTGGGGTCGCAGGTCTCCCAGGTCCCTTCTACACTGCCACATGATCCAGATTATTAAATCAAATAACCCGCATTATCTTATTTGAAGCGGATTATGTGAGTCTACACTGCCATATAATCCAGTTCAAAGCAGACAATTGGTATTTGATATGGCATTATGGTAGAAGGGGCTTCAATCCACACTGAGCCTTATATGCACTTCAAATACTGTAAATAATTAAATAAAGCCAGACAAGAAAATTTCCACAAAAGCAAGTCCTTTATGAGCATCAGTGCTCTGTTGTTTGTGTAAACCCCATCCCAGCTTCAAGCTGGTTTTCCTATGTAACTATCCACACACATAGTGAAACTGCTTTGAAACTGCATGAAATGATCAGTGTGGCCATTCCCCCCCCCCCCCCCCGGATCCAGACCAATGCCCTAAAGCAAAAGTGAAATTTATTATTTATTTATTTACAGCATTTATATTCCGCCCTTCTCACCCTACAGGGGACTCAGGGTGGATTACAATGTACACATATATGGCAAACATTCAATGCCAATTAGACATACAACATATATAGACATACACAGAGGCTATTTAACTTTTTCTGGCTGCCAGGGGAACTGTCACTTTCATTGTCCATCTGCGACACTGATGAAGTACTTCCGCATTCCCCGCATGCTTTCGTGGAATGCTTTTTTCTGGAGTCTTTTTATGGCCTCATAAATTAGTTAATTAGCCTCCCCACACATAGGTGGTACCTAATTTTCCTACTTGACAGATGCAACTGTCTTTTGGGTTGCAAAGGTCGACAACAAGCTACACAATTGGCCGGACACTCACTCCGACCCCGGCTGGCTTCGAACTCATGACCTTCTGGTCAGAGTGATCTTAATGGAGCTGACACCCAGCCAGCTGCGCTACAATCCCGGTGCCTTCAGAGACACAAATATCTGCTGGTTTAGATCCCAATGTGTGTGTGTGCGTGCGCACGCATTCCCTGCCCCAAATGAGATGGCAGTTCTACAATTCTGAATCTGGTGGAAAACAGTTATTTGTAGTATTTACAACTCCCAGAAAAGCCCAATCCCAAGCAGCAAGGATGAACTGCATTAAATTGAGGGTCGGCTGAAGCAATAGGTAGGTTACACATTTGCATATAGAGCAAAATCCCTGAAGGGCACTCTTGAGACACCCCCGCTTACACTTGAAAATTACATAGGGCTGGTCTCAGGGCACCTCTCCCTCATCCTAAGTCATCACCCAATGTATTGTCGAAGGCTTTCATGGCCGGAATCACTCAGTTCTTGTGGGTTTTTTCGGGCTATATGGCCATGTTCTAGAGGCATTTCTCCTGACGTTTCGCCTGCATCTATGGCAAGCATCCTCAGAGGTCTGTTGGAATTAGAACAACTGGGTTTATATATCTGTGGAATGGCTGGGGTGGGGCAAGGAGCTCTTCCCTGCTGCAATTAGGTGTGAGTGTTTGGCTAATCACCTTCATTAGCATTTGAAGGCCTGCTGGAACCTGGGAAAGCCTGTTGCTGGGAGGTGTTAATCTGTGCCTGGTTTCTTCCTCTCTGTTGTTTAGCTGTTATAATTTTAGAGTTTTTTAATACTGGGAGCCAGATTTTGTTCATTTTCATGGTCTCTTCCTTTCTGTTGAAATTGTCCACATGCTTGTGGATTTCAATGGCTTCTCTGTGTAGTCTGACATGGTGGTTGTTGGTGTGGTCCAGCATTTCTGTGTTTTCAAATAATATGCTGTGTCCAGGCTGGTTCATCAGGTGCTCTGCTATGGCTGACTTCTCTGGTTGAAGTAGTCTGCAGTGCCTTTCATGTTCCTTGATGCGTGTCTGGGCGCTGCGTTTGGTGGTCCCTATGTAGACTTGTCCACAGCTGCATGGTATACGGTAGACTCCTGCAGAGGTGAGAGGATCCCTCTTGTCCTTTGCTGAACGTAGCATTTGTTGGATTTTCTTGGTGGGTTTGTAGATAGTTTGTATGTTGTGTTTCCTCATCAGCTTCCCTATGCGGTCAGTGGTTCCCTTGATGTATGGCAGGAACACTTTTCCTCTGGGTGGATCATCATCTTTACTCTCGTGGTTTGTTCTTGGTCTTGCAGCTCTTCTGATGTCTGAGATGGAATCAGAAGCCCATCCACCCAGGCTTTATGGACTCCCAAAAATCCATAAGGACTCCACCCCACTCAGACCCATCGTGAGTGCCATTGGATCCCCCACATACGACCTAGCAAAATTTCTTGCTGCACAGTTACAAAGCCATATTGGGCTCACTACACACTACATCAAGGACTCAGCCCACTTCATAGAAAAAATCAGCAATCTCAAGCTAAATACAAACGACAAACTGATCAGCTTCGATGTGGTATCTCTATTTACCATGGTCCCGGTAGCAGACACCATGGCACTCATCAACCAGAGGTTCCCAGAAGACATCACGGCTCTGTTTCACCATTGCCTCACCACCAGTTACTTTCAGTGGGACAATGAATTCTACGAACAGAAAGATGGAGTAGCTATGGGGAGCCCTCTCAGCCCAGTCATAGCTAACTTCTACATGGAACACTTTGAAGAACAAGCCCTGGAGACAGCAACCAAAAAGCCCACGATATGGTTCAGATATGTGGATGACACCTTCACCATTTGGAGCCATGGAGATGAAGAACTCAACAGGTTCCTGGACCATCTTAACAGCATCCACCCAAACATCCAGTTCACCATGGAAAAAGAAAATGAAGGAAGACTGCCTTTTCTAGATGTCCTAGTCATCCGCAAACCAGATCAACAATTGGGTCACACCGTCTACAGAAAACCCACACACACAGACAGATATCTACATAAAAACTCCAACCATCACCCAAGTCAAAAAAGAAGCACCATCAAAGCCTTGGCAGACCGTGCAAAAAGAATCTGCGAACCCCACCTCCTCCAAGATGAACTGAACCACCTCAACTGGGCGCTCCAGGCCAATGGATATTCCATCTCAGACATCAGAAGAGCTGCAAGACCAAGAACAAACCACGAGAGTAAAGATGATGATCCACCCAGAGGAAAAGTGTTCCTGCCATACATCAAGGGAACCACTGACCGCATAGGGAAGCTGATGAGGAAACACAACATACAAACTATCTACAAACCCACCAAGAAAATCCAACAAATGCTACGTTCAGCAAAGGACAAGAGGGATCCTCTCACCTCTGCAGGAGTCTACCGTATACCATGCAGCTGTGGACAAGTCTACATAGGGACCACCAAACGCAGCGCCCAGACACGCATCAAGGAACATGAAAGGCACTGCAGACTACTTCAACCAGAGAAGTCAGCCATAGCAGAGCACCTGATGAACCAGCCTGGACACAGCATATTATTTGAAAACACAGAAATGCTGGACCACACCAACAACCACCATGTCAGACTACACAGAGAAGCCATTGAAATCCACAAGCATGTGGACAATTTCAACAGAAAGGAAGAGACCATGAAAATGAACAAAATCTGGCTCCCAGTATTAAAAAACTCTAAAATTATAACAGCTAAACAACAGAGAGGAAGAAACCAGGCACAGATTAACACCTCCCAGCAACAGGCTTTCCCAGGTTCCAGCAGGCCTTCAAATGCTAATGAAGGTGATTAGCCAAACACTCACACCTAATTGCAGCAGGGAAGAGCTCCTTGCCCCACCCCAGCCATTCCACAGATATATAAACCCAGTTGTTCTAATTCCAACAGACCTCTGAGGATGCTTGCCATAGATGCAGGCGAAACGTCAGGAGAAATGCCTCTAGAACATGGCCATATAGCCCGAAAAAACCCACAAGAACTGAGTCATCACCCAATCTTAAGCTAATTAAAACAGTCAAAGAATTATTTACATTCGCCAAGGTAGACTCAGACTTTCTGGGCTCACCTTCTCCCAGGAGAGCTGCCCCTCAACAGTTGATTGGCCCTCCCCCAATCCCCTCCATCTCCTCCCCTCTGCCAGGGAATCTCTGCCTGGAGGCAGTGACATCATTGGAACAGCGGCCAATGGCAGTGCAGATTCAAACCAGTTCACCTTTTCACCAATCAGGAATGGGAACAGGTGGAGCAGAAAGTTTTGAATAGCTGTCAAGTATATAAAGCAGTGGTTCTCAACCTGTGGGTCCCCGGGTGTTTTGGCCTACAACTCCCAGAAATCCCAGCCAGTTTACCAGCTATTAGGATTTCTGGGAGTTGAAGGCCAAAACACCTGTGGATCCACAAGTTGAGAACCACTGGTATGAAGTCTTTTGTCTCTGTATTCATGGTTATGCATGTATTTTTGGTGCAAGGCTCATATGTATCCCTTCTGGCAGAATTGCGAATAAACCTCTATGGCTGCTTTCAACTTTGGTGAGTATGATTTCCATTGGGGAAAATTTGATTTAGCATAATGCTTGCCGGGCAGGATCATCCATAACCACACATATTATTTTAAATTCAATCTCATGAGGGTAGCCCCTACTTCAGTTGAACCCACAAGTTTGTGTCATTATTCCCTTGCCATTCACATGCTCACATAAATAGTGAAATATGTTGTTTGTGTAGTTGTACTATTTTTAGTGAAGCAGCAATAACATCATAGAATGCTTGTTATCTCCAAAAACAATGTATTAAAAGAAATAACATTATATGGAGTGTGTTATTTTTCAGCTCTTATCATGAGGTATCCCCCAATGGCAGGGCTGAACATTTTGTGGTCCTCCCATGACCCCTCATTACTGGATAGGCTGGATAGGGCTTTACAGGTAATCAACCACACTGGGAGCATATTGATAATGAACACTGCTGTTGCAGGATTGGTATAATACGGTCCCATGGATGTGCATCCACCAATAAATATTGATTATACAACGATTTTAGAAGTAGTGGTAATAAAGAAAATAAATATAACAATTAGAAGAAATCTGGACCAAATTATAGAAAATTCAGAATAAAAATAAATATAGACTGGTGTGGCTTTCTGTTAGACCATTGCAATGTTGAATGTGCTAAGGCTTTCATGGCTGGAATCACTGGGTTGTTGTAGGTTTTTCGGGCTGTTTGGCTATGTTCTAGAAGTATTCTCTCCTGAAGTTCCACCTGCATCTGTGGCAGGCATCCTCAAAGATAATGACCTCTGAGGATGCCTGCCATAGATGCAGGTGAAATGTCAGGAGAGAATACTTCTAGAACATGGCCATACAGCCTGAAAAACCTACAACAACTAAGTTTTAAGGTTGATTTATGACTTTGCAATTGCTTTATATTCACTTTCATCTTGATGGCATCAAGTGAAGATATCTTAAAACCCACCCAAAAAGACAGGCAGCCATACAGAGTGAAGTACCTCTGCAGCACTGTTAATGGGGTGTTGAAGGTTGATACATCTAGTGTTCTTTCACTACCAAGCCATGCTGGAATGAGGATTTGCAAGGTAGTCCAATTGTATTTCTGCTCACTACACTGGTCCATTGTTGGGAGAGGACTGGATGCTTCATTCTTCAGTGATCTGCTTATCAGTGTCATAGGACTCTGTGATTTCTTTTGGCTTTATGTTTAATGAGCTGGATCTTGAGATGGACTGTAAGCATGATATCATAGCCATAACCGCCCTGAGTCCTTCTGACGAGATAAAGTGGGTTATAAAGTACTAGCTGTCCCCTGCCATGCGTTGCTGTGGCCCAGTCTGTGTATATGTGTTGTGTGTGTATATATGTGTATATGTGTGTGTGTATATATTTGTGTATGTGTGTATAAATGTGGTTTTGTGCATGCATTGTAATGCATCTTTTTAAGTCGCTTCTGCTGTGTTTTTGTTTTTATGAGTGATGGTCACTTGTTGGTTTGATAGGTGGATTATGCCCAAATTTGGTGTCAATTTGCCCAGTGGTTTTTGAGTTATGTTAATCCCACAAATGATTATATAGATTACTAGCCGTCCCCTGCCATGTGTTGCTGTGGCATAGTCTGTGTATATGTGTTTTATGTGTATATATGTGTGTATATGTGTGTGTATATATTTCTGTATATGTGGTTATGTGTGTACGTTGCAATGTATTTTCTATTTTTTGGCTTTTTAAGTCTATTCCGCTGTGCTTTCCAATGTTTTTATGAGTGATGGTCACTTGTGTGTATTGTGTCCAAATTTGGTGTCAATTTGTCCAGTGGTTTTTGAGTTATGTTAATCCCGCAAACGAACATTACATTTTATTTATATAAATTATTATTATTATTATTATTATTATTATTATTATTATTATTACTATGTGTTCCATACAAGATCCCAGTTATTGTATAAAATAATTGATAACTATTCTGAAAATATTCTGCAGAATTTATTGTATCCTTTTTCCATTTTATTGAGGCAATGCAGACTCAAAGTAAGAAACCCAGAAAATATGTCCTTAGAACAAATGAACAGAAGGGATTAACTTTCAATCAACATGAAATAGTTGAACAAAACAAGTTTGACTTTGCAGAACTGCAGAAATAAAGATCCATCATTGTGCTAAAACATGTACTTGACAAGTGTCTTAATAAAATGACAGGGGAAGTATAGCTTATAAAAACATTTTACACCTAAAAAATGAAGAAACGTACAAACCCCAGTGGTTTTCTTCATTCTATATCGAGTTAAAAGGAAGATGATAAAAGACAGATGTTTGTGTGATCTTAGGAAGAAATATCTGGGGAAGGAAATCTGAGGGAGAGATTTAGAAAGAAGTGATCTTTTGAGACATGAAACAACCCCTTGAGTATTTTTTCTTTCTTTCTTTCTTTCTTTCTTTCTTTCTTTCTTTCTTTATTTCACAGGGCAGCAAACACTACGCTGTGAAGGCAAAAAGGAAAACAACAATTCAAATCTTCACAGATTAATATTTTCCCCCAACATAGTCCTTTCAAATGCCTGATTGCTTACCTTTGCTTCCTCCTTCAGCAAAAGGGTACCTGTGCTCTAGGACAGTGATAAATGAAATGCTTAACCCTTCGAAAATCGAGTCCATAATTGTAGAAAGATTTAGTATCATTGCAATAGAAAATTATTTCCACTTGAGGGAGTGGCTTGTTTGAGGAAAGTAAGTAATGCTTATAAGTGCCTTTGAACAGGTAGTTTCCCAGCCTTCTTGCACAATCTTGTGGACTTCCCTAAAGACTTCCTCATTTAAAAGTTTATTATAACAGGCTTCCAGAGAAGGGGCAGGCTTCTAGGGTAGGGTAAAGGGCAGGTTGGGGGGTTTTAGGGGTATGAGTTTTAAAGGCCACTTTAGTATATTTACTGTATTTTAATTTTGTTTTTACCACACTGTTAATATTTGTTTTTTAAAAAACTTTTGTATTCCTCTTTTTAAATTGTCTAGTATGGATAGATATTAGCCACCTTGAGTCTCCATGGGGATAAAGGTGGGATGATAATAATAATAATAATAATAATAATAATAATAATAATTCCCCCCGATGGGTGCCAACTCGTCATGGTGGGGGGCTTAACTGCTCCAAGGATGCTAAGAGCTGTGCTGGTGGTAGTGTAACTACCAGCAGGTCCAACCAACGCAGAGAGGTCTCAGCTGAGGAGTGGAACCAAGATCACCTAACCCATTAGCACTATGGAGAAGCAAACCAAAACAAAGTCTATACTGGCTCGGTCAACACCCAGGATGAAAAGGACCGCAGTGGATGCTGCTGATTCTGGACATCCATCGACAAGTGGACTACAGAATCAAAATAGAAATGAACCATCACAGAAGCAGCAGAAATATACAATGCCAGAAAACCGCAGTTATGAAATGCTATTACAAATCAGAACCACAAAAGTGTGGCTACCAAAAAATGATGCATCAATTGTGGACACAAGAGTACCCTGACTCACAGATAATTGAAGCCCGACTGGCTGATCAATGAAGATTCATAATCAGAAACAAAGTGTTCAGTGAATTTGAATTCGAAGAAATTCAGAAAATATGCAAAGCAAATGACCATCAGGTCACAGCACAGACAGTACCAGAGACTCCGGGAACACTAGGAACTCTAGAACAGACTGAACCAGAAGAAAATGTGGAGTTTTTGCAAGAATTTGAAGAACTGGCATCTGAAGC
Organism: Anolis sagrei; assembly: GCF_037176765.1. Taxonomy (NCBI): domain Eukaryota; kingdom Metazoa; phylum Chordata; class Lepidosauria; order Squamata; family Anolidae; genus Anolis; species Anolis sagrei. Next base: position 41,369,938 of record NC_090022.1, on the reverse strand, counting down.
ACTTGTTGAACTACCAGGAACAAATTACAGCAACAGCCAAAAAAATTGAAAGATATGACGCCAGAATCATCCAGTACAGACAAATCAACTGTTTCAAATAGACCAAAGACAGTTCTACCAGAGTCTGAACCAAACAACAGACACAGTAGTCATAAAGCCTGAGAAAACTGCAACAACTAAGTTTTGGAAAGAACTCTGGGAAAATAATAAGAACTACAACAAAAAATGCTGGGTGGATAAAGGGCTTTGAAGAAAAATTCTCACAGAACAAAATGGAACAGATGGAAATAACAACTGAAATGATCAGCAAACAAGTGCAAAAAGTCAAGAACTGGACATCGCCTGGTAGTGATCAACTGCATGGATTTTGGCTAAAATATTTGACTAGCCTACCTGGAAAAATGGCCCAACAATTCAATGAGATGCTACAAAAAGGAAGTATCAGTGAATGGTTAACAACTGGGAGAACATATCTGATACAAAAGGATCCAGCAAAAGGAACAGCACCAGGAAACTACAGGCCGATAACATGTCTGCCCACTATATTTAAACTATTGACCGGCACCATAGCTGACAGAATTCAAGACTATCTTGAAGAAAATAACATCTTGCCAGATGAACAGAAAGACAACAAACGGAAAAGCCGGGGCACAAAAGGCCAGTTATTAATTGACAAAATGATTCTGGAGAACTGCAAAAGCTGAAAAACCAATCTTCACATGACATGGATTGACTACAAAAAAGCCTTTGACCCACACAGTTGGATCATCAAGTGCCTAGACACCATTGGGATTTGTAAAAACATTGGCACTTTTATTGAAAATATGATGAAGCACTGGAAAACTGAACTGTTTGTTGGAAATGAAAACTATGGACTTGTCAACATCAGAAGAGGAATTTTCCAAGGACACTCATTGTCCCCAATGCTTTTCATAATTGCCACAAACCTCGGCTATCAAACGTCTCGGAGATCTTACAAAATTTCACATCTGCTGTATATGGATGACCTGAAGCTGTATGGGAAAACTGAAATCCAGTCTCTGACTAACACTGTCCAAATCTTTAGCACAGATATTAACATGGAGCTTGGTTTGGACAAATGTTCGACAGTGGCACTGAAGAAGGGAAAAATCATTGAAAGTGAGGGCATAAATATGCCCAATGGCCAAGCAATCAAGTGTCACCAGCCAGAGGCCTATAAATATCTGGGCATACTATAGCTGGACAACATCAAACATGAACATGTGAAAACTGTGGTCAGCAAAGAATACATTCAAAGGGTCAGAAAAATTCTCAAAACCAAGCTCAATGGAGGCAATACCATCAAGGCCATAAACACCTGGGCCATACCTGTCATAAGATATACTGCTGGCATCATAAACTGGACACAGGCAGAACCGGACAATTTGGACAGAAAAACAAGAAAACTCATGAGCACACATCATTCATTACATCTTCGCAGTGATGTTGACTGGCTCTATCTGCCTAGAAAGTCTGGGGGCAGAGGACTTTTACAAATCAAACAAGCAGTTGAAGAAGAAAAACGTGCCCTTGCAGAATATGTCAAGGAAAGCCAAGAACTTGCTTTAATTGAAGTCAATGATCAGAAACTTCTCAAAGCACAGCAAAGAGTCATTACAAGAAAACTGCACTCCAAACCAGAGCTGACAGCTGGCACAACAAAGCCTTACATGGACAGTTCCTTGAGAAGATTGAAGGGAAAGTCGAAGAAAAGACCTGGTTATGGCTCATGAATGGAACCCTGAAGAAGGAGTCAGAAGGCCTGATTCTTGCAGCCCAGGAGCAAGCCATCAGAACCAATGCAATTAAGGCCAGGATTGAAAAATCAGTGGATGACCCAAAATGCAGACTGTGCAAGGAAGCTGATGAAACCATGGATCATATCCTCAGCTGTTGCAAGAAAATTGCACAGACGGACTACAAACAAAAACACAACTCTGTGGCCCAGATGATTCACTGGAACTTATGTCACAAGTACCACCTGCCAGCAGTAAAGAATTGGTGGGATCATAAACCCGCAAAGGTCGTGGAAAATGAACATGCAAAAATACTGTGGGACTTTCGAATCCAGACTGACAAAGTTTTGGAACACAATACACCAGACATCATGACTGTGGAAAAGAAAAAAAGTCTGGATTATTGATGTTGCCATACCAGGTGACAGTTGCATTGAGGAAAAACAACAGGAAAAACTCAGCTGCTATCAAGACCTCAAAATCGAACTGCAAAGGCTCTGGCATAAACCAATACAGGTGGTCCCAGTGGTCATTGGCGCACTGGGTGCCATGCCAAAAGATCTCAGCTGGCATTTGGAAACAATAAACATCGACAAAATCATGATCTGTCAACTGCAAAAGGCCACCTTACTTGGATCTGTGAGCATCATTCGAAAATACATCACACAGTCCTAGACGCTTGGGAAATGTTCGACTTGTGATTTTGTTATAAGAAATCCAGCATATAGATCTCGTTTGCTGTGACATACTGTGCTTTTGTGTCAATAATAATAATAATTGCAACAAGGAAAGATCTTGATTTTTGATTCCCACAATCTATGTACACCAAAGAAATACCACCTGCTTGAAGTTATGCATGATGTAAATTTTAGCTGCTTTTTATCTAAATTGTTCAAACAAACCATCAAATGCACCTTTAAAGCATCATGCATTGGATTATACTTTGTTGTAATGACTTGAAGGCGGAGGTGTGTTTTAACACTGTATTTAACAGCTGAATGAAAACAATAAACCTTTTCCTCTTTGCAGATACTGCAAAGAGGCATGAATGGAGGGCAAGCCAACCCTGACCGGGACCGCCTTCCATCTGGAAACCGATGTCCTCACTGTGGGAGAACATGCAAATCAAGAATAGGGCTCCACAGCTACCTACGGACCCACCACCAAAACACCAATCTGGAAGATCATCATCCTTTCACTATGAGGGATCACCTAAGTAAAGTAAGTAAGAAAGAACATGCTGCATCTCAGAATGGGGGAATCATTCATTTATATACACATATGACATATGCACATTCAAAGGAAAATCTTCAAGGAGCATTATGAAAGAATAATTGATGGTTCTTTTACACAGGCAGAAAACTCCAAGATTGAGATTGAGATGTCTACAAAATTGTCTCCAGATTAAAACTGAGGTGTTTACAAAACATATACCCCCAATATGTGCTACAGCACATATTTAGTTGGAAATTCCAGATCAAGCCATAGATATGGTATGTTGAAGCCCATCATGTATACATATACCATGTAGAACAGAAATCTGGAAGGAACATGTGGAGTGCTTATGTTGACAGAGCTAATGATGATATATTCAAAGAAAGAAACTGGATACACACTTCAGTCGAAAGGTAAGCAAACAACTCACTCCAGAGAAGTAACCACACCATTCCCAAAGAAACACTTGCTCTCTCTTTCTTGCTTTTCCCTGAATCAGTTCTACTGCTGAATTTCATCAGGTAGAACTGATGAGATTCAGTGCATCTCGCTTCTTTTCAGTGCATCTCGCAAGAGGAAGTTTTTTTTTCATCTCAGGAGTTAATTGAGAAACTGCAAGTCACTTCTGATGTGAGAGAGCTGGTTGCCTGCAAGGATGTTGCCCAGGGGACGCAATAATTTTTTACCATCCTGTGGGAGACTTCTCTCATGTCCCCACATGAGAAGCTGGAGCTCACAGATGGGAGGTAGGAAAAAAATATCTTAAATCAGGTTAATCTACACTTAGCAGATCTTTGTGGCCACTGTCTCAGTTTCCAGTTGGTTAATGGGGTGCCTACATAGGCACTCCACAGCAAACTGGTTATTTAATCCATATCCTGACTGATTAAATGACTGTATAGAGGCAGCCATAGGCCCTATCATACTCTTAGAAAACATTATCATCCAGAACTTCCTGTTTTGCAGAAAGATTTATGTATAGTAAGCTTGGCATTCAAAAAAATCATTTTCAGATCTTTTGCTGAGTGTCCAGAAATCAGGAGTTGAGTAAGTGGGTGTCATCCCATTTTATTAAAACTTGAGCTATCAAATAGAACCACATAAATATTAGTACAGTCTGGCCTTGATATTTACTGATTTCAGTTTTGTGGATTTCATTGTTTGAGGATTTTATTACTCTCTCACAAGGTCTTCCAGGACAGTTCTGTTGTAAACTTCTGGCAGACCTAGAGATTTCCAAAGAGGTGTTTTTTTCAGAGAGAGAAAGTACCATTTTTAAAATTAATGTTTTCCCCCCACTTTTTGCAGTAGTTTTGAGCCCCTAACACTAGTGAAAGTGAAGAGTGAAAGTGGAGGGCCTACTACATAGCAATGAAATTGCCTCCAATATTCTAGAGAAGATAGGAAGAAAAGATACCAGGAAAGATTCAATAACACATAATTTAAATTCAAGCTGGGTTTTTTAAAAACGAGTCATCCTAGAGTAATCATCTCTCTCTCTCTCTCTCTCTCTCTCTCTCTCTCTCCTTCTCTCTCTTTCTTTTTCTCTTTGTGATAAAGTTTGTAAGGTGAAGGGAATACTGTGTATGGAACAAACCTTGATTTCAATAAGGTCTAAACTAACAAAATTAATTTTAACAGGAAAAAATGTACAATACTACACTTTGGCAATACAAATGAAATGTATAGAAATAGAATGGGTGACACCTAGCTTGAAAATATTCAATGTGAAAGGGATCTAGGAGTTTTAGTAAATCACAAGCTGAACATGGGTCACCAATTTGGTGCGGCAGTTTTAAAAAAATCAATGCGTTTATAGACAGCTTTAATAAATGGTTTAGGTCCAACTACCAATCTGACCACATCTCCTCATACCAACCTGCCTGATTCCTAAGATGATATGGAGAGGCCCTACTCTTGCTGCCACCACCATCTGAAATTCGGTTAGTGGCCTTCTTGGTAGCCACCCCTACCCTTTGGAACTCCCTCCCCAAAGAGATTAAAGCAGCCTTTTCCTTGTCATCCTTTAAAAATAGCTTCCTATTAAAGCAAGCCTTCAGGGATGACAAATAGTCTGAAGGGGTAAGAAGGTCAACTTTTATTGAGCTGAGCAAAGTGAAATATGATCTGACAAGACTCTACAGTAATGTATTTGGTTTTAAATGCGTATTTATGTTTGATTTTATACATACTTTTATGTGTTATATATGCTGATTGTTTTGGACTTGTATTGCTTTTAATATGTTGTAAGCTGTTTTAGGTCTAGGTTCTTGCAGGTTTTTTCGGGCTATAGGGCCATGTTCTAAAAGCATTTCTCCTGACGTTTCGCCTGCATCTATGGCAAGCATCCTCAGAGGTAGTGAGGTCTGTTGGAAATAGGACAATGGGTTTATATGTCTGTGGAGTGGCTGGGGTGGGGCAAAGAGCTCTTCTCTGCTAGAAGTAGGTGTAAATGTTTCAGCTGACCACCTTCATTAGCATTTGAAGGCCTGCCTGAGCCTGGGAAAACCTTTTGTTGAGAGGTGTTAAGATGTGCCTGGTTGTTTTAGGTCTCTTTGTGGGAGATAAACAGGACATAAATAAAGCTGTTGTTGTTGTTGTTCTTTTAAACACCACAAGATGAGTCCACAGCAGACCCTCTGCTGGCTGTTGTATTGGATCACACATCTGACACTTCCCAAATGTCTAGGACTGTGTGATGTATCGGTGAATATGTGCAGATCCCAGTAAGGTGGCCTTTTGCAGCTGGCATATGGTAATCTTGACAGCGCCAATTGTATTTAAGTGCAGGCCAAGGTCTTTAGGCACTGCACCCAGTGTGCTGATCACCATTGGGACCACCTTGACTGGCATGTGCCACAGTCTTTGCAGTTCGATCTTTAAATCCTCACATCGTGTCAGCTTTTCCAGTTGTTTCTCTGCAATCCTGCTGTCACCTGGGATTGTGACATCGACGATCCATACTTTGTTTTTTAACACGATTGTGAGGTCAAGGGTGTTGTGCTCTAAAACTCTGTCTGTCTGAATCCGGAAGTCCCAGAGTAGCTTGACGTGTTCATTTTCTGTAACTTTTTCCAGCTTGTGATCCCACCAGTTATTTGTTAAAGTACAAGTTCCAATGAATCTTCTGAAAAACGGTGTTATGCCCCTATTGTTGTTGTTGTTGTTGTTATTTGTGTCAAGATTGAGGGAAGTCATAGTCCCACTCTATTCTGCTTTGGTCAGACCTCACTTTGGATAATGTATCCAGTTCTGGGACCATAATTCAAGAGGGATATTGACAAGAGTGATCGAAGTGATGAAAAGTAAAGAAACCTATGAGAAACAACTTAAAGAGCTGGGTTTATCCTGGAGTAGAGAAAATTAATAGCATAGTTATGGCATCGAATCACTGCTGACTGTGAACTGACTGAGAAAGGCAGTATAAAATCCCATAAATAAATAAATAAATAAATAAACAAAATAGGGGACATGATAGTGTGTATGGAAGCTTGAAAGGGGGGTGACCATATTACGATATGTTTCCTAGTTCTACTTTCCTATAAGGATATCATTTCCTGTAAAAAAAAAATAGAGGGGGAAAAACTAAGAGTTCACTCTTAATTTGATCTCAGCTGGTTTCACACATGATTGATAGAAAGTTTGTTTCATCTTGTTTCAAATACATGTCATAATAAAAAGTGATTTTTTAAAATTGATACAAAATTAACTGCCGATTATTGCTCTAAAAACCTGGCAACCAATGGCAGGTAAAGAGGCAAAGATGCATTGTGGATTCCAGATCAAAAACTTTCAAAGCAGGATAGAAAGCAGTTTGAGTTTTGGAAACATCTTGCAATGCTTATCAAAATGTACCAATTAGTGAATCAATCAAAACAAGGGCCATTGGAGGTGAACCAATTTACAGATATCCAAAATTTCTCTTTCATATATAAACATACGAGCCATCCTGGTGCTGCAGAGCTTCTCTCTTCCCAATTTAAATAATATCTAGTGTCTTCTCCTTTTTTGTATATTTGCCAGTAGTGTTATAGTAGCTCTTTATGTGCAAGGACTATAATGACATGCAACAACCAAATAGGCAAATAGGGCTAGCCTGGAAAAAAATAAAGTGGGTGAAACTCCAGGAAAGGTTTTCACCTACTAGACTTCAATCATGAAAAAATTCCATTCCATTCCCTCTCCTCCCCCCCTCCCCCCACATTTGTCAAAAACAACGACCTTAGGCAAATCGTGTGTGTTTTGTGTAGAGCTCCGTAGAAGCTATCACAGACACTGTATAGGGAGAAGGGTAAGTATTCCCACCTGTTCCGAGCAGATGCTATTTTCATCCAAAATAAAGCAGGTGGATTTTTTGTGAGATGTAGACCCCCCTGTTCCCCAAGCAGTCCTAAGTGGGGTGAATTTTTCCCCCGGGAATTAGTTGTGGAGGCAATGTCTCTAGGAATAGGTCATAACTCGGAATGTCTGTAGCATCTTAAAATAGAAGCTAATCTTATTAGAAATTTGTTAATTTCTAATTTGTCAATCAAAGCTGTGTCTCTAGAACAGCTGCAGTGAGAAGAGGTCATTGCCCCCTTGGTAATTGAAAGTATGTTTGGAGACTGAGCAATTTTCCCATTGTTCTTCCCCCAGGAAACAGCAAAGGGTCACTAATTAAGATTTTTATCTGTGGCATACTTCATAAAGGAACTGACAGTTATGTCACTGGCCCAAATGTTAGTTCCAGGTAAAATTCAACTAACTTGCGTTGATTCTGCTGTGATAAACTAGAGACAAGGAAGATTATGCCCCCCTCCTCAATTGGATTGCAGGAAGAGTGTGTAATGTATATTGGGACTGATGTGCATCACTGAGTGATGTACATCAGTGTGTAATGTGCATTGGGCACATTGCCATGGGACACTATCAGTAAATCAGAAAAAAAATATGACATTTGACTGGATGCAAAGGCTGAAATTCAGTCCAACTTGTGTGTATTCCATTATAGCATCCAAGATCATATGTGATCTGGTACATTTAGAGCAGGAGTGCTTAGCCTTTTTTGTTCCATGGACCTCTTTGCCAGTCAGGCAAAACCCACAGACCCCTTCCCAAAATGTAGCATAGTTTTATGACTTTCAACATTGGCATGTCTTTATATTAAATTTTAGGATTATTCAAAATTATGTTTTACAACTTTCCCACATTTTCAGTACTTCATATCATAACATATCATAGTGCAAAATCTATTCTCTGACTCGTGAGGCACCCATAGTTTTTGGAAATGCTAGATTTGGGTTAGAGGTCAGAGAAATAAAGAAAAGTTTACTTTTTAAAAAAAATCAAGCTCATGGACCTTCTGAAATCTCTCCACAGACCATTAAGGTGTCCATGGACCCCTGGTGAAGGACCCTCGTTTAGAGTATTTAAACCTATAGTCCAAAATTAAGTGGATGTAAAATCCTCTCAGCATGTTAGCTTTGACACTAATGTTTCAAAGCTAATGGTCTACTGATGGGCAACCAAATTTTCTGACAGAGTTTCTTCACATGATAAGCATGCACTGAAAACATGTGATGTTGCCTTGTAACAGAAGACTCCATCCAACTATGAGTGTTTGAGGACCGGGACATCTGTAGGGATACCAAGGTCCTTGTTTATAAAGTTATTGTCCTCCCAACCCTGCTATATGCCTGTGAAATGTGGACAGTCTACAGATGTCATATGCAACTCCTGGAACGATTGAATCAGAGTTGCCTCCGAAAAATCCTGCAAATCTGTTGGGAAGAAAAACAGACAGATGTCAGCATGCTGGAAGAAGCAAAGACCACCGCCACTGAAATGATGGTACTCCACCATCAACTCCGCTGGACCGGCCACGTTGTCCGGATGCCTGACCACCATCTCCCAAAGCAATTGCTCTACTCTGAACTCAAGAATGGAAAACAGAATGTAGGAGGACAGGAAAACAGATTTAAAGTTGGGATCAAAGCCAACCTTAAAAACTCTGGCATAGACACTGAGAACTGGGAAGCCCTGGCCCTTGAGCACTCCAGCTGGAGGTCAGCTGTGATCAGCAGTGCTGTAGAATTTGAAGAGGCACGAATGGAGGGCGAAAGAGAGAAACGTGCCAAGAGGAAGTTGCGTCAAGCCAACCCCAAGCGGGACCACCTTCCACCTGGAAACCAATGCCCTTACTGCGGGAAAACATGCAAATCAAAAATAGGGCTTCACAGTCATCTATGTACCCACCGCCAGCACACCAATCTTGGAAGACAATCCTACTCGGACAACGAGGGATCACCTAAGGAAGTAAATGAAGAAAACCCCAGATGCACAGACCCGAGGACTATTTATAAGAGGGGGACCAGTCTATGTGCCGTAGTGGGCCTTATTGTCATGATGGTGGCCTCTGTGCCCCTCTCCCCCCCCCAATAAAACAAATACATTTGTGATCTTGGCAGGAGCCAGAGAATTTGTATTAATATAAGGCATTGGACTTCCTTGCTTCTTCTCTCAAAAAAACTCAACCAAACATGGATATTCAGCAACTTCCAATTCTAATGTCTCTCTTTCCCTACCATGATATATAGGACTTATGAAGCTCACAATGAGTCCTTATAGCAGAAAGCTGGTCTCGAGAAACTTAAAATTTGCCCACCTTTCCACAATAGAATGAGGACACAGACATATATTTTTCATGCTAGAAGGAGAGGGAGGCTTTCTTATTTTTTAAAATACTTGGGTGATAGAGCCATAAGAATGTGGAGACTGTGGAAGAATGACCAAGGAAAACACATGAGTACAGTAGCAGGATGAACTGTAAACTTATTGAAATCTCCAACTTAAAATTCAAAAATGCAAGGGGAAGGCAATACATTTCCTTTCTCCATCATGAACCCTTTGATCATTCTTTCTTTATCAGTATATAAGACCTCTAAGCACATTGATTCATTTCCCATTCTTATCTCATGAATTCCCATATCAACCCTTTGCGGAAGATTATAGGGAATATTGAAAAGTGGTTGAAAATGAATTTTTCATATGTTGAGAATCTCTAACAAGAATTCTGGTCAGATGGCAATCTTTGCCATTCTGCTGTGCAAAATTTGCATGTGGTGGTTTTGAACATAAAACAGTATCAGAGAGTCATTGTGTGGCTTATTTTATGGCTTCAGGGCAGTAGAGACATACCAAGGGTTCACTCCTTCTCACATGTTGCTGACTTCTCCTTCTCAAGGGCCAGGATTTGATTTCAGCAGCTGATGAGCCTAGCCAGAGTTGAGAGCTTAACTCTGGTCAGGCAGGGGGAATTTAGACCCTGTTCTCAGCACACTCAGCCATGTTGTATCTGGGATACAATATGTATGTATAATTGTTGTTTTGAATCACAGTCATTCTTTGATGTGGTTTATATTGTATACTATCACAACTCTTGTGGGCACTTGAATGGGCCCTGAATGCATGGCACGAAAGTCTCCTTAAGGGCCTTGGCGGTACAGGGTAGAAATCGTCATGCTCACCTCTGGGCCAGTTGCCTTTCCTATGCCCCCTGATGTCAAGGGATCATGCAGAGGCATCCACCCATATAGATCCCACACATGTGATCATGATAATCCTGCCACACACACAAATTCTGCAAAGAAAATCCTATAACTGGGGATTATTGCTGCACAGACCTCTATACATGGTTGATTTACGCAAACAACATTTTTTTTTGCTCAGGAAACAACATTTCTGGACAGAAAATAAATCTCCAGAGAAATATTATTGACTGATTATAAAATGTTGTTTCTTGCACATCAACAACTGCCAATGAATTTTGTATCAGATAAGTCCCAAATTACTGGTAAGTTTCATAAACTTTGCTGCTCCTGAAAACTTTCTTATAGCAGGAAGACAATTTTGGCAATTATCTGTTGTTTTCTTCAAGAAAAAATAGCAAAGAATTAAATCTTTAATAGGTCAGATAGAAAAACAATGGTCTGCTCAAACTCACTGGGCTTTGTGGCTGAGCAGCAATTGACTCCCAAGTGTCACATAGCTAAACCCAACATTATAAGTAGGAAGTCCATTGTTTGCCTCTCTAGGTATGATGCTGGACCAACATGATTGTGAAAGACTCTGTAGGTCAAGGGTGGAGAATGTGTGGTTTTCCAAAGCCCAGCCTGCACAACTAATGATGAGGCATTGCTGGAGCTACAGTACAGCAATATCTGCAGGGCCATAAGCTCCCTTCCTCTGATTTCTTACAGCAAACGAGCAACAGTCCATATGTATATAAGGGACATTTGCTCTAGAGTGGGATATACATCGTCCATATGATGTACTTTGTATGTGTGCATTCACACTACACCAATAATTTTTTTTCCAGTAGTACTATCGGAATATTGAGTAAATATTACTCTCTTCTTGTTATCTTGTTGAACAGTATATAGATTAATATGAACTCTAGCTGGAACTATTGATTCAGTGAATAATCTTGAAATGTGCTTTTCAATTACACACAGAAATTGGTCTTTTGAATTTCCAAATTATGCAAGGCAAAGCAGATTCAATTTAATCTGCACAAGGAGGAGATATTTGCAATAGCTTGGCATGAGCAGATCATTTTACAGTGCTATGGAGAGAGGATTTAAAGTGTGAGAGGAGTTCATCCTATTGCGTTGTCATTTGCTGCCCTCCAGTGACTATTTCAGTCAAAGCAAAGTAGTCTGGCCCAACAATTCATTTTGATGCAAGTTTACAATGGAAATTACAAGCATTTCTAAAATTTGTGAATATTTTCCTGACTTTCCACTTGGGGAGCTCTAAGATTAGATACAACAGAAAGTTTTATGTGTATGAAAATGTTTAGTAATGATGGGCAAATTTCAACCATGGCTGTATTCAAAAGTATCCCTACACAACATTTGTACAGCAGTAATTTTGCAGACACTTGAAAAGGACTAGGATGGAAGGCAATTAGTAGATTAAATGCATAAGTGTTATGTGATATAGCAGAAAAAGCCAACAGACACTTCTAAATCTAAAGCCCAAAGTACTGTATATGGCTAATTCTAAATTAGAATAGATTTATTAAATCTATGAGATTTACATGACAAAGTATTCAATGGATCTACTTTAGTTAGAGCAGTGGTTCCCAACCAGTGATCCACAAGAACAAAAATTTGGTCCATGGCCTCACCATTTCTACACCGTTGCCTCGAAACCATGCAGCAACAAGAGCAACTGATCTTGTGAAATTCTCTGATAGTCCCGAGGCAATGGGGATGTCGGGAGGGAAGAGGCTGACTACACACGAAAGATTACTACTACCACATAAGCTCTAGATGATTAAATATGTTCTTCTGTTGGTAAGCACATAGAGACTACTGTATGACCTATGTTCTATATCAGAAACAAGAGCTTATGTGGTATATCCAATGCAATTTTCTGAATCAGCACCCCAAATAACCAAACTGAATCTAAAGTTGACCAAAAACTCATTCATAACCCTTTTGGTATTAATGTTGGAGAGTGGTCCCTGGTCAAAGTGGCCCCTGGTCAAGTGGCCCCTGGTCAAGTGGCCCCTGGTCAAAGTGCTCCCTGGTCAAAAAAAAGGTTGGGATCTACTGAGTTAGAACTACTAAGATGTTTAAGATATATGTATAAATATGCTTTCATGTCACCTGCCAATTTATGACAAACTCATTAATTTAATATGGTTCTCTTAAGCAAGGAATTCTCCGATAATGTTTTGCCTGTTCCTTCCTCTGAAATATAGACTACAGCCTCTGTTATTCTTTGGTGGTCTCCCATCCAAGGGCTGACCCTGCTTCATTTGCAGTGTGGAGATCTGGAGTCTTTATTATATTTAGGACAAATTTCAGACCTACTTGTTAGATATTCTCTATATGGACTGTTGTAGGTAGGTGCCTTGTCAATCATTTTCTTTCATAAATTCAGATGGCTTACAAGTTCCAGTTATGGCTGCCAAGTTACACACAGGATGGAGCTCTTGTAAGCTTGAACAGATTGAGAAGGTGCCATAAAATTCTTCCAAAAGGGAGTAATGAGAAGGTCAATTTCTTGTTAGTTGCTGCTAACAAGAAAGATAGTTAGACTATTAATTTTAGAACAAAAATCGAAGGAAGAAAGAAAGGAAAGAACCAGGGGAGGAAGGAAGGACCGATCCATTCACAATTATATTATAATGTCAGAAAAGTCACCATATATTAAGCAATGAATTTCATCTACCAGGACATTACTGCCCACCATGCTTTGAAGTCAAGCTTGTCATGATAGCTACTTTTCTTATCACACCAATCCATTCCTCAAGCTGTTGAAGAAACCTGTAAATGCTCTTAGCTTATTGCAGCTGCTAGGACTTCTCTCCTCCCAATCAGTGAATTATCCATTCTTCAATGTCCTTCTTTTTTCAGGAAGAATTGTGCTAGTATATTAGTCCAAAATATTACAAAATGTTAACTACTTCCACAAGTTTGCAGGCAATGTTCCTTTAAACACTTTAAATATTAATATAAAAAGAAAGATGTATTTTGCAGTTACTACGTTTTACCTGTTTTGTGTATTCTGCAAGGAGAGGTCTACTTCTCATTCCACCACATACCTTCCAACAAATTGCTGGAACATTTGCCAAAAACCAAAGGAAAGGTAGAAAATAGTATAGAAAGCCCTAGCCAAGAAGCGAAATCGCTATCAATGCCTGGAATTCGCAGCAAAACTGCACAATTCTGTGGATTGTTGTGAAAAGAAAGTAAAAGAAGAAAGTTATAGCTTTGCAAACCCTTTGGCTCCTTCTACACTGCTATATAAAATCAAGATTATCTGCTTTGAACTGGATAATATGCCAGTGTAAACTCATATAATGCAGTTCAGAAAAGATAATGTGGATTAACTGATTTGATAATCTGGATTATATGGCAGTATAGAAGGGGCATTAGGGTCCTTCCACACAGCCTTATGTCCCAGAATATCAAGGCAGAAAATCCCACAATATCTGCTTTGAACCGAGTTATCTGAGTCCACACTCAGATAATGTGGGATTTCTTGCCTTGATATTCTGGGATATAAGACTGTGTGGAAGGGCTCTAGGTCTGCTTGCCAGAAGTTAAATATCTTCACTATGGCCACGAGAAAATGAAGCAGTGCAAAGGGATACACTTCCGGGTGGAAGGCATGGCCCCAGGATGGAAACTCTGAGGGCTCTCAGAGTGCCACCACCTTCTGTGACCGGGTAGAGCCATAAGGCCCCCTCTCCCATGCGAGAGAAAGTCTGGTAGACTGCTAAACCCACAGGGCACCAGCTGATGTTCTAGGAGACCCCCACCGCTCAAGGGCAAGGATCCAAAGACCTGGGAAATGTGGTGCCCACCAGGCAAGCGGGTCACAAAAGAAGCTGTGTACCAGGGGACCTTATTCTCCCCCAGCTGACTGCCGAACGCACCCACTTTCAATCTGAAAGAAGAAAACTATCATCTAAAAGTGAGTAAACTACAAAGGAATCTATCTTTGAAGGTCAAAAAATCCCCTGGAGAAGTAAAAAAGAAATGAAATAAACCTTTATGGTTGAAATAAAAAATATATAGAGAAGTAAAGGACTTTAAATCAAAAGAATTTGAAGATCTAACACCAATTTACTGCATCCCTCCAACAATAACAAGTAGAGGAAAAGTAAACAAGGCAGTTTCAAGATAACTGCAATAAACTAAAAGGGTCAGAAGCTAAGAAAGAAATAAAGAGAGGAGACATTTTGGGCAAGGTTGACCTTGAGCAAAGAATTGTTTTGTCTACATCTCCCTACTTCTCCAAACAGCTAAAATAAAAGAGTCAAGCGGCTAGAGAGTCTCTTTGGAGCGGAAACATCAAAACAGGAAATAAGAAGATGCCGGACCATAGAAAAAGGAAGTAGGGAAAGAATATTACTCCTCTGCGAAAGAAAAAAAAGGGGTGGTGATATATGTCCATCCCAAAATAGAATCTAGCCTTGCCTTTAAATATCAGGAAGGGAGGATGATTTGAATAAACATTAAAAAGGAAGGTCAGAAAATACTCTTTTGTAATATTTATGTGCTAGACGGTACCAAAACAAAATTTATCAAGGAGCTAAGGGAAAATATATTCAATCAAGACTTTGATAGCTTAGTTATCGTGGGAGATTTTAACGGACTAATTGACACAAAATTGGACAACTCCAATAAAAAGAAAAAAACTAGGTAGTAAAACCAATCAACTCCCCAAAAGCTTCTTGAACTTCAAGCAAGAACTTAACTTAAATGATGTGAGGAGAAAAAACACACCCTATTGAAAGAGATTTTACATTCTTTTCAGACAGACACCAATCCTGTTCGCGGATAGATATGGTGTGGGATTCGAACACATTGCTTACTAAAATAGCAAAAATTAAAATTTTACCAAGAACTTCATCGGATCACTGCCCAATAGTTTATAATAAATGAAATAAAGAAAATTCCCAGATGGAGACTTAATGACAATCTTCTAAAGTCAGAAGAAGATATAAAGAAAAACAAAGAACTATTAAACGAATACTTTGAATTGAATATATCCAAAGAAATTCCTCTACAAACAGTCTGGAATGCCAGTAAAGCAGTGATGCATG
Organism: Anolis sagrei; assembly: GCF_037176765.1. Lineage (NCBI taxonomy): Eukaryota > Metazoa > Chordata > Lepidosauria > Squamata > Anolidae > Anolis > Anolis sagrei. Next base: position 41,354,362 of record NC_090022.1, on the reverse strand, counting down.
GGCACTTTATTCAACAAAATGCATACAAATTTAAGCAAAGATCACAAAAATTAAATATAATAATCTATCAAATAGCAAGGTTAGAAGGCAAATTGAAACAAAATCCTAAAGATAAAAAATTGATTCAAGAGATCAAAACCTGGACCACTCAGAGAGAACAATTAGAAACAGAAAACTTAGCTAAACAACTGAAATTTATGAAACAAAGAGACTTCCAACATGCAAATAAACCAGGGAGGTGGCTTTTCCAGAAAGGGATGCCCCCTGTCATCTCTGGTATTCATATTGGCTTTAGAAACCTTGCTAAATAGTATAAGGGATGACCCAAATTTAAGAGGAATTAAACTCAACAAAGAAAATTACAAAATAAGAGCCTTTGCAGATGATATAATTTGCATCGTTAACAACCCATTAGAAAACATTACCCAATTGGCTCAACAAATTCAATGACTATGGCAAGGTAGCAGGCTTGAAAATCAATAAGAAAAAGACTATGATCTTAACTAAAAACATATCAAAAGAGAAAAAAGATGAATTAGCTAAACGAACAGATTTTCAAGTAACAGAAAAAATAAAATATTTGGGTATAATACTGACTGCCAAGAATTCCCAACTGAAAAATAATTACAACCAAAGGTGGAAAGAAATTAAGAAAGATTTGGACAATTGGAAAAATTTGAAAGTATCTCTTTTGGCCGTATTTCGGTGATTAAAATGAATATCTTACAGAAAAAAAACACTATTTTTTCCCAATCCTTACCAATTATCAAAGGCCTAAACATTTTCAACATATGGAATAAAGATATATCCAAATTTATTTGGCAGGGCAAAAAAAACAAGAATAAAAAGACTTACACTGATAGATAATAAAAGGAGAGGTGGTTTTGCCCTCCCTGACTTAAGAAGCTCTTATGAAGCCTGTGCCTTCACATGGGTCAAAGACTGGACCACCCTCAAAAATGTAATATTCTGACATTGGAAGGTGCTGGTCTGAGAAGAGGTTGGCATGCCTATATCTGGTATGATAAAATCAAAATTAAGACAAATTTCAATAACCACTACATAAGAGCTGGATTAATAAAAATTTGGGAAAGATATAAAAAAATTGGACAGAAACACACGACTTTGGCTGTCACCTCTCGAAGCCTTTCACAGGAGAGAATTAGGATGCCAATCTTGGCCCACATATAAAGACATTTTAAAGAAACAAGGAGGTAAATATGAATTAAAAGGAGAAAAAGAAGTAAGAGAAAACTTTAGGAACCTAACATGGCTCAACTATAGACAATGGATAGATTGTTACAGAAAAGACAACGAGCTAGATTTTGCTGACAGTAATGGCTTCTGGGACACAATCATGAAAACTGGGAATAAATCACAAAAATATACAAAAATTATTAGAATGGGCAACAGAAAAAGAACAGATAAAAATTCAATGATCAAATGGGCACAAAATATAGGACACAAAATCCAACTAAGGGAAAAAATTGGAATTAAAAAATAATATATACCTATTCCTATGATCTCAAAGAAAATTTACTCACAATGATACACAGATGGTATATAACTCCCCAACAGATTTCAAAATGTTATAAAAATGCATCCAATAAATGTTAGAAGTGTGGCCAACAAGTAGGTAAATTCTTCCACATTTGGTGGTTCTGCCCCAAAGCTAAAGAGTTCTGGAATACTATCAAAAAAGACATTCAAATGATTCTAAAATTGCAAATTTTTTAAAAAAAACAGAATACTTTCTGTTAGGGATGCTCGATTTCAAAGGAGATAAAAGGAAATAAAAATAAATACTCTTTACATCTTTAACTACAGCAGCCAGAATTATCTATGCAAAGAAATGGCGATTGAAAGAAGTACCCCAAAGGGAAGAATGGCAAAACAAAATTCTAGAGATAATGAATATGGATGAACTTACATACTGGCTAACACTGAACCAAGGAACACCAAAGAAATGGACAGATTGGGACTTAGTAAAATATTATTTTAGACAATGGAAAATAGACATTATTACTTAAAAAAAGAAAAGAAAAGAAATGAGTAAACCATAAGCGAAGATGTGGAAGACCAACAAAGACGAGATGGAAGTCTATACCAACTCTCTTTTTTTCTTTTTTTTCTTTTTTTTCTTTTTTTACTATTTTTCTTTTTAATTTTTTTCTTCCTCCTTCATAGGACTTTTTTTTCATTTTCTCATATATTTTTTTCTTTTTTCATTCTTTTTTTCGGAGAGGGGGATTGTCATATAATCCATATTATCAAAGCACATAATCTGCATAATCTGCTTTGAACTGGATTATACGAGTCTACACTGCCATATAATCCAGTTCAAAGCAGATAATCTGGATTTTATATGATAGTGTAGAAGGGGCCAAATATTGGTTTGTAGTTAACCCCACAATGATGTAATGCAGTATTAAGCCTTCCCATTCACGACCGGAGAACTTCAAACCCGTGCTACAAGCTTCGTGCAGTTAGACCAGTATAGTGCATGCCCCAAATATAAACACAGAAGGCATGCAATCTTACAGTCATTTGGGATGTTGGTCCCAGTCAGATCTGAAATACGTTGATCTGACCTACTTATATCTAGGTCAGTAGCTTACTGTTATATTCAATGGGGAAAAGTGTTTAACCACCTACACTAATGCTTCTAATTGTCATTGGAGTCAGTATTAAGTAGTGCTTTGCCACAAATATTTTTGCAGAGTGCATTTTATCAGGATGAATAAACCAAATGGTTTCTTTTTTCCCCTACAGAAACCCCTTTGATGGCACTAACTGTTAATCAAATGGGTGCACTGGATGTGTTGTTTTGTCTCCAGTGGTGAAACTTGCTAACGAATCTAGCCCTGTGTTATGTCTGATGTCAAAGCTAAAAATACTGCTTTCAGCTCTTCATAGTTTCTGGCCACACCTCACTGGCAAGAAGTCCCACTAGGCTTGCAAAGTAAGTCAGATGGATGGCTGAAAAGAACCCATGTCAGCACATCAGCTTCTCCACTAGGTCTAAATTTAACCACTCAGCGTCTGTTAAAGATAATATTACATCAAACAAGTTGTGTCCTGCTATACCGCAGGACTCTTTCTGATGCTTCCTTCCTAGACTTTCAGACTCATTAGCTGGCACAAGATTGGCTGAAGGAGCGCCTCAGTAGCCATTATGGTCTATGGCAGAGCTAATGTTCCCCAAGACTTTTAAACTAATACATGCTGTCCTGGAACAAAGCCACTGTATATCTGATAGTGTGAGTCTGCAACAGATTGCAGTGGTTTTGCCTGTGATTTTTTTTTAAAAAAATACTCAGGATTGAAAGTGATATGAAAGAGAGGAAATCACTGCTACAAACAAAGAAGCCAGAGCTGGAAAAAATATATTGCATTTAATATTCTAGGAGTATCTACACGAAAAATTAGAGCACTTTGATGCTACTTTAATTGTGTCAACTAAAATCCTATGATGTACAGTAGAGTCTTGCTTATCCAACATAAACAGGCCAGTACAGCATTGGATAAGCGAAAATGTTGGATAATAAGGAGGGATTAAGGAAAAACTTATTAAATGTCAAATTGCATTATGATTTTACAAGTTAAGAACCAAAACATCATGTTTTATAACAAATCGACAGAAAAAGCAGTTCAATACACAGTAACATTTGTCCCCATATTGCAATTTCCCCTGCCTGTTTGAAGGCCTGTCTCCACTACTCCATCTCCTATGAGCTTCTCCCATACAAATATTTTTCTTACATTCCTATCTCATCCTGAATTTTATCATTTTATCTTGAGCATGTGGCCTACCCTTTGGGACTGATTCTGCGTTGTACTATTTTGTATTGTTTTATTGCATTCTTATGTTTTTATTTATTTAATTGGGATGTTTGTTTTGTTGTTTTGGTTTTATTTTGTTGTAATGTACTGTCAGGCTTGGCCTCATGTAAGCCTCCCTGAGTCCCCTTTGGGGTGATGGTGGCGGGGTATAAATAAATATTATTATTATTATTATTATTATTATTATTATTATTATTATTATTATCGTTATGTAGTCATTACTATATTTACGAATTTAGCACCAAAACTTCTAATGTATTGAAACAGCTGTGGATCCAGGTAGGAAGCAGACTGCATTGGATAATACAGACCCTTGGATGAGTGAAGGTTGGATAATCAGGACTCTATTATATAATGATTTTGTGGAAAGTGAGACTACATGATGTAATGATTCCAGAGGCCATCATTCAGAAGTGTTTTAGTCGTGTATTTCTATATGGCAGTGAATTGGGTTAAATTGTAGTTCCTCCCAGCTATAAGATTCTATGAGTATTAGAGTAAGACTTTAGGGTACCAAGATTCAAATTCCTGCTGAGCTACTGAACATCACTGGGAAACCTTGGGCAAGTCATATTTCCATACTTAGAGCAAAACTGAGAAGGGCTTCCAAATAAATCTTGCCCGCCAAAAATCATATGGGGTATGTATGTTGCGGTAAATTAGAATTATCTGCCAGGTGCTTAATCAAACTACAAATCCCAAGATTATGTAGGATGGAGCCACTGCCGATAAAGTAGCATCAAATTCCTAGAATTTTGCAGTATGGATACACCCAGTCTCTAGCTGAATTTACTAGAAGCTGTGGAAAGCTATTTAGAGCAGGGACGTCCAACATTTTGGCTTCTCTGGGCTACATTGGAAGAAGAATTGTCTTTGGTCAAATTTTGTTTTGGGCCTCATTCATAGCCATCTTGGGCCACAAATAGCAAGAGCTTAGAGCACGCAGTGATGCTAGGCCTAATACAGAAAACACATTTGAATTCTTTTTTTTTTTTACAATTCATTTATGCAACGTTGCAACAGAGTCCTCTAGCTCTTTATTAGGTTATTTTAACAGTTTTTCATTTCATCTGGTTGAACTATTTGCAATTATAACATGAATTGTGGATAATACTCGAATATTTGTAGACTTAACATACTCTTGATTATTCAATTCCCTTGTGATCTACAAGGTTCATGCTCAAGAGCCGTACAATCTGGTTACCAAATAAATCTTAATCTTATAATAAGTTTATGGTTTTGTGTTGGGCCACATTCATAGGTGTTCTGTACCACATTCATGGGTGTCCAGGAGCCTCAGGTAGAACTAACTGATTTAGAGCATTTCTTAGTATTTTTAATACAGGCTATATTTGGATTCTAGGAAACCTCATATTATGAAGATTTTGCATGAAGAAACATTTGCCTAAAAATCTAATTTTAGATGCAATTCTAAAGCAAGAGTGCAATCAACAACCATCGTTTTAACAACAGACCTTCAGTACTGACATACTTACTTAACTTCAGCGAACCCTTGCAGTCCGAGGATGAGGCCCTCCAAGTGTAGTGTTTTGGTGGTGGATACGTAGGTGATAGTTGAGACCTATTCTTAATCAACATGTTCTTCAGCAGTTAGGACATCAGTTTCCAGGTTTCCAGATGGAAGATGGTCCTGGTCTGTTGAGACTTAGGTAACAGAGATTGTCTTTCACAGCAATTGAAGTGATAATAGCAGTCTTTAATGAGACACAAACTGAAAGAGGCACTTAACAGCAGTATAATTAGCAAATCAAAAGAGCCTTCAGGCAGGTAAACAAATAGTAGATAATCCGGATCTTCCAGGACTTGAGCTCAGCCAAAAGGAAAGCAGGAGTAAACAAGAGCGTGTGTCAAACACAATATCAAAACAGTCTCTTAATAAAGCAGAGTTCAGAACAATAACAAGGTCCGATAAGCAGATGTGTAGTCCAAAACGATTCCAAGGTCAGGAGCAGGATGAAGTCACTCACGTAGCACGATTCCAAGGTCAGGATACACAAGGCAGGAAAACTGGATACCAGGAACCCAAGCAAGAGTTAGGCAGCACAAAGCACGTAAACAACACTTTGTCTTCTGCAAAGTTACATCTCCCAGCGTGCTCAATTTATTCACAGTCACTATCACTTGATTGAGCCTCATTACTCTCATCTGAATCATTTTCCACAGCTGCTGCATCTTGGCCACGCCAATGCTGCCATCTTTGATCCAGTGCCTGATCCTGCCAGGATGAACCCTCCTTCCAGGTATCCTGGAACCCCTCAAACTCATCACTGGACGTAGCTTGGGTGCATATGTCCCTAATGTTCTTAACAAGAGTCCAATCCAGTTCCTCCTCCATTTCATCCTCACTAGCTTCCAGTTCCCCTGAACTGGAATTGTCTGCTGTATCTTTAAGTCTCTTAGACAGAGTATCACTATCACTGTCAGACTCACTGGCCACCCGCTTTACTCCCCGGTAATCTGACTCTACTAAGTCCTCAGAGCCGAATCCTGCAAAGTCCTCTGAATCGCTCGGGGCCAAAAAGATATCACGAATGCGCTTCAGCTGACGCTGATCCAGGTCTGATTCAGCATCACTCCTTCTTCTACTGCAACCAGTAGTAGATACGGTGCCATGACGCTGAACCTCAACATGGTCAGAGTTGGCTTGATGCACTTTCCTCTTGGTGCTTTTCTCCCTTTCACCCTCCATTTGTGCCTCTTCAAATTCCGCAGCAGTGCTGGTCACAGCTGACCTCCAGGGCTTCCCAGTTCTTGTCTCTGCCACAGTTTTTAAGATTGGCTTTAAACCCATCTTTAAATCTCTTTTTCTGTCCATCAGCATTACATTTTCTGTACTTGACTTGAGAGTATAGTAACTGCTTTGGGAGATGGTGATCAGGCATTCGGACAACATGGCCAGTCCTGTGGAGTTGATGGTGTAAGATGCTAGTGGTCTTTGCTTCTTCCAGCATGCTGACTTTTATCCACCTGTCTTTCCAAGAGATTTGCAGGATTTTTTGGAGGCAACCCCAGTGGAATTGTTCCTGGAGTTGAAAGATGTACTGACATACACCTTCCAGTGAAACTGGGAACTCTGTGAAATTAAAAAAAGCATATACGCTATTCAAAATATTCTGTAAAGCAAACAAATGCTTCAAGTTTACTTGCCTTGTTCTGAATTCATTAGGTAAACTACGGAAACCTTGCCTCTATGTATTGTTGCACTGCATGTGCAGTTGGTGTGCAACCATGTCTCTTTCTTGATAGTAAAAGAAACTCTGATTCTGTATTAGCATTGCCCACATTAGCAATTTTGTCCTGATAGAAAAAAATAACTTTAAAAGTCTTCTTCTCTGGGCTTCGAATTTGTCTGAAGACAAATCTATCTTCTTGGCTTTGGAAGGTGTGTACAAAGGGCAGGGACTTAACACAAACTAATGACCCTCATTTACGGGATGTGTTCTTCCATGCTGGCTCTTGGCATTGTCCTTTGGCTTCAGATTTTGGCACAATTCTGCTAGTCCTCAAAAACTGGTTATAATGTAACACACAGCTCCCCATTCAGGATTGTTATACTGAAAGCTATCTTGTAATTACAGCTGTAGCAGCAAAGAAAAGATTTCTCATGATCAGTGCCATCTCGGGTTGCCAGAATGAAAATTGGAGAGGGTTCCTGTGCCTTTAATGGTTGCACAGAAAAGAAAATTTCAGCAGCTGTTGCTTGTCACACAAGTAGGTAATAAACAGCACCTACTGAATTTCTCTCTTTTACATGACTACTAAAAGGTACACAACCCTTCACTGGTTTTTATTCTGGCAACCCTAATACCACAAAGTTTGAGTAAGATTTAACACGAGCATTTTCAATTCTGCTCCATGCGCCCTGGCCATAAGACAAAAATTTCTTTACCCCCAGTACCTCAGAATGGGCCATGAGTTTTACAATTTATGAAAGGATGCTTAAGCAGCATTTCTGTCTGCAGCTCAAGTAATCCATAGGTCTCCAAAACTATCCAATTAGGGAATGCTTAAACTACGTGGAGAGTAGTTTGACAGTAAAGCCTTCGACAATACTTGGAGAGTGCTTAAACTACGTACTTGGAGAGTGCAAGGAGGAGGTATACCCTCAATAACATTGTGAATAGTTGGATATTGGGGCTGGTAGATGTCCATGTACTCAGAAAATTGGTTTGAGTAGTAACATGCTAAAAAAAATCCTTAGAAAAGGAACAGTGACCAAACAAGATTCTAGCTTTCTGCTCTAGTAGGGATGATTTCTGTATGTCATCATCCTCATTCCTCTTAAAAGCAAGTAACTGAACTCTGTTGTCAACTCTGTTGTACCTTTTCTCCTATGATTTGAGCACCAATAAGAACTTCTCCTCCCCTGCAGAGGTTAAGTGATGCTCAAAGGCCAAATCTTAGTGAGAGTGATAAAAGGAACCATTTTCTGTGCCCTGAGCACAGTTCACTTCTTCTCATCCTGAACACAAACTGAGAAATGCATGGTTAGAGGGAAAGGCCTGATGAATAATTGATGATATTGCAAATTCTTTATATTTACCACCTTTTATACTTATATGCAATTAAACTTAATTTTATTAGACACATTATACTGATTTATTAATTGCTCACATTTATAAAGCTACCTCATACCATAAGTTAATCGTGCAAATTATTGTATGAAATGTGATTGTCTATAAACCTACATTCAAGTCTTCCTCTCATACTTTTCAGGGCTTGTAAGATATTTGTATGGCAGATTTTCCTCCAAAATATTAATTATCTTGCAGAGAAAGCAATTTCCTTTGAAAACACCTCTTTTTCCACTGACAGTCTGGAAAAAAATCATTGTTCAGGAATGAAATGATGGTTTTCTTTCTTTAATGCATAAAGCAGTCTGGTGTGTTGTCAGTTAATCACCTGGCCATATGAACAAAATCCCCATGCAACCTGCCAATGACCATTTTTTCTCTTCTAATTCAATTCCAAGATCTTTGTCACAAGAACACTTGCCTTAAATAAGTACCTTACATATGGAATAAGTATTTTCAGTTATAGCACTCTTCAAATGGCTATAATAGCATCTCATCTTGGTGCAGGATATAGATTTGGCAAACATTAGCAAACAATAAAGCCAGCTAGAGATTTGTAAAGCTCTCTGAAACAGTATGCTTTCCAACAGTTTAATCTAGCTTTCACAACTTGATGTCCTTCTGATGTGTTGAACACAAATCCTATCTTCCCAGGCAGCATGATACATGGCCACACACTGGTTGGGATTGTCTTGAGTTTAAGTGCAACACATGAAGAGGTGAAAAAAGCTGGTCTGATCTAATGCTAACCTAAGGATGTCATTTGTAGCATGTGTAGATGCATATAATGTTCAGTATTGATAATTGCTGTGAGTCAGAAGCTGTCCAACACTGGATTACAAGTAATCAGCAATGTCAAAGTCAAGATGGCAAGAGGTATTATTGAGGAAGAACACACAAGCGGGGAGAGTTTGCAGCCATGTGCTTTTGCCTGATCCCATTAGGAAAGGCAAGGATCCACGCCCTCAACCCCCTTTTCTGAGCTGTCACAACTACTAAGAATTTGAATCTGTTTGCAGCAATTGAACTTAGAGGACGAAAAAGGGAGGAAGGAAGAGAGTAGTTTTACAAGGTCTTTGGTCTTCTCTGTCAAAGAGTGTTAATCCTGCACCCAAACTGCAAATTCCAGGCTTCCAGGGCATTGAGACAAGATGGTCAATGTGGTATTAAATTGCATTAATTCTACTGCATAGATGAACCCAGAAGTTGCATCCAGTTCCCATTGGTTGTTGCTGTGCACAATAAGAAAATGTTGGACAAAGGAATAATTTATCACAGTCTTTCAAAAGCCAATATGATGGAGCTTATCTAATCCAAAAATTGATGGGATATAATATGATTATAATGAGGTCAAGACATGGGGCTAAAATTGGCGGCATACACCAGTATAGCCCAGGTCACTCATGGAGCCCACCAGCTCCCATCAAACAATGCCAGCGCAGCTCTGTGGGTGAAAGAGGATGGAGCCGGTGCAGAACTCTGCCACGGCAGGTGAGAACTCCCATGTTGCCATTGGAATCCATGGGGGGAAGCCGCGTGCTCCACGTGCACTCATATTTTCCCCTATCTTATCAATCTCAACTGGAGCTGAGCGATGCGGGGCATGGAGTGCCGGGTGTAAAGAACCCTTACCTTTTAACAGCCAGGATGGAGGGCCTAGAAAAGCCTGTAAGCTTAGTGGGATTAGTTATGGGCAAGGCGAAACATCAGCGGCCATTTTGGTGAAGGGAGACGCCATCTTAGAGAGTTTCAGAGCAGGGGGTGTGGCCTAGTCAAGAAGCCAGCAGGGAATGGCCGGGATTGGTGGAGAAAAGGGGCGGAGTTTAGGAGACTCAGAGGGAAAAAGGGAGCGATTTAAGTTATAGAGAGTTGTTGGAATTTGGGGTTTGAAGAGAAAGGGGGTTAGGAGAGTAGTGGCATTAAGGGTTAGAAGAAGAGGCCCAAGTCTAGCCAGAAGTTTGCCAGCAGGGTAGCTAAAGCAAACTGACAGCTATTAGGAGTATAGCTGGGTAGTAGCAGGATAGAACTAGGATTAAGTTTATCTGGGCTACTGAAGAATTTCTGACAGAGATTCAGTCCTGTTAGGATTCTTGTTTTGTTTTGAGAGGGTTAGAGAGAGAGAGAGGCCTGAGTTTGGCCAGAGTTGCTAGCGGGGATAGCTAGTAGTAAGCTAACAGCTATTAGGAAGATAGCTGGGAAGTAGAAAGATAGATCCAAGTTAGGACTATCTGTGCTGCTTTAAGAATTACTGTCAGACAAACTATCCTGTCAGTATTCTTGTGTGGAGGGAGAAAGGAGAGTCTCTTGTGTAACTAAAACAGAACTATTCATGTAACCGTCACGCTTTTAAGACACAACTTTCTGAAACAGCCTAAATTTTAACTGCATTTGTTCCTGTTATAATTAATAAACTTTGTTGATTATTGTTCATCAAAACCTGACTCAAGTGTGCCTCAAAGTTTGAAGATCACAAAAGCAACTTTTGAAGAAACTAATGGTGGCAGCATACTTTCAAAGTAAATAAGCCTTTTAAAATTTGGGTAACCCTTGACAATTGATGGCCGTTCTTAGTATTGACGGCAGCATTGATTAGTGATCTGAATAGATCTTTATAATTTGGTGGCAGCGAGTGAGATCTGATTTATCCGATCGTTATACCGGGTTCCATACCCATCTACAAAGCTGAGCTCCTCCAGTGGCCATGTGACAATGTTGCAAGTTGAGATCCAGATTCAAGTCTGCCCTGAACCATGAAATTCATAGGTTGGCTGTGGGCCAGCCATACCATTTTAATATTTGTATATTTATAGTGGTATTGAAAAGCTTTTAGTTGTGAGATGCTTTGAGGCTCCATATAGAGAGAAAAAGCGGGATATAAATAAACATTATTTACTGGGTTGTTGTAGGTTTTTTCGGGCTATATGGCCATGTTCTAGAGGTATTCTCTCCTGACGTTGCACCTGCATCTATGGCAAGCATCCTCAGAGGTTGCGAGGATGCTTCTAGAACATGGCCATATAACCCGAAAAAACCTACAGCAACCCAGTGATTCCGGCCATGAAAGCCTTCGACAAAACATTATTTATTTATATATTTACAGTATTTATATTCCACCCATCTCATCCCACAGGGGACTCAGGGCGGATTACTATGCACATATCCATAGCAAATATTCAATGCCATTTAGACATACAACATATATAGACAGACACAGAGGGAATTTAACATTGCAGCTTTTTCCAGCTTCATGGGGGTATGCTCGGTTCTGGCCACAGGAGAGCTGCCGCTTTACCGTCCACTTGTGACACTGGGTCCATTGATGGAGTACTTCCTCATTCTTCTGCACATTGCTGGAAGGTTTTATGGTGTTGTAAAGTAGTTAAATTAGCTTCCTCGCATAAAGTAGTACCTACATTTCCTACCTGACAGATGCAACTGTCTTTTGGGCTGCACAGGTTAACAGCAAGCGAGACTATTAATGGTCAGGAGCTTAATCCAACCCAGGCTGGCTTCAAACACATGATGTTTCTGTCAGTAGTGATTTAATGCTGCTGGCTGTGCCACAGCTGTGCTACAGTAACAATAATAATCTATGATACAGAGTGGTTTTGAGGATAAAGTGGAGTGGAGGGAACTAACAAATAAAGAAAACCTTCCCTCTTTCTAGGGACTAGCTTACATTAAAAAGCAGCCATGTGCAAGCTGCTGAGAAATGCAGCATCTCCACACTGGTTAGATGATGTCTAAAGATACTGAAACCCTGTGTTATGCGGTGTTTTATATGCCACGCTTATACATTCCTGAGGTGGCAATTATTGAAACAGAGAAATAGAAATCATTTTTGGAAAAAAATCATGAAGAGTCTCCATCCCAGTGTCCATCATTGCAACTATGTGTAGTTTTGGCATTGAGAGATTCCACACAATTAGGAGGATGACTCAAGGCATTTTGTTTCCATCTAGAATGACTTGGCAGTATGCTTTTACAACCAGAATTTTATGGATAGATAATAAATCTATAGCTGAGAATACAGTATATTTCCTACACATACACTCTATAGACCAGGGGTCCTCAAACTAAGGCCCGTGGGCCGGGTGCGGCCCTCCAAGGTCATTTACCTGGCCCTCGCTCAGGGTCAACCTAAGTCTGAAGTGACTTGAAAGCACACAACAACAACAACAGTAACAATCCTATCTCATCAGCCAAAAGCAGGCCCACATTTCCCATTGAAATACTAATAAGTCTACATTTGTTAAAATTGTTCATTTTAATTATTGTAATGTCTTAAAGTGTTTTTTTGTACTACAAATAAGATATGTGCAGTGTGCATGGGAATTCATGTTTTTTTCATCAACAGTCCATCAACAGTTTGAGGGACTGTGACCTGGCCCTCTGTTGAAAAAGTTTGAGGACCCCTGCTATAGACTATCCAGTTTTTGTATTCTGATGTTTTCTACCTTTTCAATTGTTAAAGACAAATGAAATAAATCATTGGCGAGATATGGAGATTTAAAGAATCAAATACATATTATTTTTAAAAAGCCCTTTTTTTTGCTACTGATGATGAGTTAAAATGGAAAGGTATCAAAAGATAAGTCTTTTTGCTATGCACTTATGGCTGCCTTTGTGTTATGGGGAGGGGAATGCTTAGCCCTCTTTGTCTTAGAAGTCTTCTCAAATATAAGAATAAATGTTTCCAGTCACTTAAGGACTCTGCTCTTGTGATTAATTGAAATGGACAGTGCCAAAGGGTTTTTTTCTTCCTTTCAGCCCTTTGAAGTTGGAGATAATAGCTGCTTTATCTATATCAGATAATAATGTCCAAGCGCCATTCCCTAATTTGGAAAGAGATACCAGACAGAACCCATAGACAAACCATGTCTCTTTTTTTAATCGAAGAAAAACAATTACAGCAATCAAGATTTGTCAGTTTTCCCCCTCTCTGCCTACAGGTTATCCTTTGAAGATACCATGACCAAAAAGAATCTGGATACACCTGGTATTTTTCCAAAGGTACCCATTTCCCAAGGCAATCTCTCTAGACCGTGTCTGAGATAATCTTACTTGCCTTCATGCATTAGAAAACAAAAGATATAGAGTGAAAAATGAGGAGGAGGGTTGACTGCTCACCGAAACCACACAGACCTTAGCCCATTAGCAACTATGTTGCTTTCAACATTGGAAAAGCTACCTTTTCTCCATCCACCTGGAAATCTATGACAGCAATATGGACTGTTTGATTTGCTGAGTGAACTGTCCATGTATGATGGATCGCCTTCCTGTGCCACATGAGTCATGACACAAATCATGAAGCAAATCTTTTTTGTCCTGCTCCATCTTTCATCACTTGCAAGCCAGGTTTGTAGCCAGATATTATTTTTTACTTATCTAGTCCAGGGGTCAGGAACCTTCGGCTCTCCAGGTGTGGTGGACTTCAACTCCCACAATTCCTTGAGGCTCGGCATTCGCCCCAAAGGCTTACCTTGGCCCAACGAGGTTTGTTTGGCTCTACGTTACGCTCATCTCTCCCCCTTTGCTGCCCGTCCTCCATGAAAAAGGGCCAAACAAACCTCGTTGGGCCAAGGTAAGCCTTTGGGGCAAATGCCGAGCCTCAAGGAATTGTGGGAGTTGAAGTCCACCACAGCTGGAGAGCCGAAGGTTCCCCATGCCTGATCTAGTCCAAGCATTCTTCACCATTGCATAGGTGAGGATAGGAGAAGTAGTCAGTCATACAACATATGAAAGGTGTGTGATTTCCATCTTTGCTATAGAATTTTAGACCTACATCCAACTACAGTAAATACTTTGAATTCACTGATGAATCCATGCCATGTAAACAACACTACTGATTCGATGGTTCTATCCTAGTTGGAACTAGCAATTGGATTTAGGCATTTTAGTTTAAAATTAAATTGCAAGGATGTAATATGGCCCTGGTCACAAACACCACCCAGTATCAAAAAAAAAAAAACAACGGGGAAAAATTTAATACTAAGCTTTGACTGAAAGCAGTGGAAAACAGCCAGAAATAGCAAGTTTATGTGTATTAAGATATGTAAATGATAATAATTTGTACATAACGTCAAAATTAACTGATTGATTGAATAAGGTAGATAGGCATGTACACGTCAAAAATATTGGTACCTGATTATATCTGATTTGCCATGGTTTGCTTTTCTGTTATGTACCATAATCAAAATAAACAGTTTTAACAAACAAAAAACACAAAACTACTGATTTGATGGTTCTATCCTAGTTGGAACTAGCAATTGGATTTAGGCATTTTAGTTTAAAATTAAATTGCAAGGATGTAATATGTCCCTGGTCACAAACACCACCCAGTATAAAAAAAACAACGGGACTTATTCAGAGACCAACAAGATTTTTTTCATTTTGTCTCCTTCAGACAATATATGTTTTAGTGTAGGAGGAGAATTCAGTTCCCACGTTCAAATGTAAGCACTTTAAAAAGAATAGAGCTATTCATATAAAACAAAATATTGTAAAGGAAATCAAGAATAAATTAATAAACATGTACAGTCATTTTTTTTCAAAGTAAAACTTCGCTTTGTTGTTTTGCAATAAGTTCAACATTAATTTCCTTTTCAAACCTGCAAAATTGTGTTATGCTATATCTCTCTCCCTAAATCATAGCCACTGATTAGAATTTTCTATATTTCCATATTTTAATTTCCTGAGATGGCTTGGCTTCAGGATTTGACATTCAGATGATTGTTTTCAGGTAATAAACAAAACATTCCTGATATTTCAGGTTTCCGTTTAATCCTTTTCAGTCCTGAGAGTTTATTCTTCTAAAGCAGAAGGCTGACAATTACAAATTACTAGTAAAGCAATAAGACATGTAGTACAGGAAGTACTTGGCAACTTACATTTCATTTTTTAGTCTCTTTGGTATACTGCCTTGCTTAAAGGCATATTTTTATGAGGTTGATTATGATTTAATTATTCTATTGTTGTGGTTAAATTAGTTGAAGTATAGAAGTGTCCGCTCAATAAAAGCTGGCAGTTTTCATGCTTACCTGCAAATCCACTTACCTTGAATTGAAATTTTCATATTAATTTGCAATGGTGCCAAGTTTCCAAAAGAGTAAAATTTGGTTTGCATAGAATTATATTTCCACAGATTACAGTACAATCTATTCTAAACAAGGAGAGAGTTAATGCAGGGGATCTATTCCTTTTCCATATGAGCACTCTTCACTTTTTCATGTATATATTTCTCCAGAATTTATTTATACAGTAGAGTCTCGCTCATTCAACGTTCTGTACTATCCAACACAGTCTGCCTCCTGCCCAGATCCACAGTTGTTTCAATACATTGTGATGTTTTGGTGCTAAATTCGTAAATACAGTAATTACTACATAACATAACCATGTACTGAGTGGCTTTTTCTGTTGATTTGTTGTAAATCATGACATTTTGGTGCTTAATTTGGAAGTCGTAATGTAATTTGATGTTTAATAGGCTTTTCCTTAATCCCTCTTTATTTTCCAACATTTTTGCTTATCCAGCATTCTGCCAGCCATTTTTGTTGGATAAGTGAGACTCTACTGTATATGCATTTATTTGATTTTGACTTCCCTTTCTCTCTAAACCAGGGTTTTAGGTAGTTTGTGACATATCTGTTCCCATCCAGTTTGTACACAAAGACTAGGGTTTGCACTATACAATTATATTGTTATGATTCTATTTTAATTGCCATGATTCCATCCTATGAAATCCAGACATTTGCAATTTTGGGACAGGCATTTATAATTTACAGTCAGAGAATTATAAATACCTCTCTCTAAAGAAAACACCTATCTAAGATAGCATAAGATGCAGACTGTTCAAGTAGAATCATAGCATTATAACTGTGTAATGTAAGAGGCCCACTACTAGGCAAATCCAAATCAAAGAAATGCTCATGAGAAATGGACTCCCAAAATATCTTCACACTACCCAGGAGTCAGCCTGTAAACTGTGAATGCAATCATGTTACATACCTTCAAGTGTTAATTTTTGCATTTTATTCCTTTTTTTTGGTCATTTACAGCTACAAAAATTGTCAAAGAGCTTCAGAATGATAAGATGGCCTAAGTTATTTATTTATTTATTTATTTATTTCTGGCTTTTATATCCCGTCCTCTCTCAACCTCCACAGAGGGACTCAGGACGGCTAACAAATCGGCACCCCATGGTGCCCATACCAGAACATAAATATACAATTTAACAGCAGTATAGCAATAAAACAATATAGAACAGTATAAAACAATCAAGCAGTCAGCAGTCGCCGGTTTGACTCATCATCCAAGGGGCAGTCAGTCAGTTCTATAAACGTCGTCATGTCAGCAAGTCAACCTAATCTACAAAGGCCTGATCCCATAGCCAGGATTTCACTTGTTTCACTAAGTTATTGATAAGATCGCTGTGACAGTTAGAGTAAACAATTAATTTAGTGATTCTTACTGCTGGGAACATCAGAACTCCCAAGTACTCTGTAAGCTGTACATAAATCTATAGGGACAATTGTAATTAGTGCTGAAATCTAATGAAACAGAACCTTTACTGAAATGTCTGTATCAGTGGCCACAACAAGGTTCTTAAATGAACCCTCAAAGTGAATTCCATCTTTCTCCAGGACTAACCTGCCAGTTATGATGTATCACCCAGAAATGAAACCCACTTAGGTTTTCATGCAGCAGTGACTCCAGCAGATATAACTGTTGACAGATGTTTACAACATACTTGGGAGCCATTCATCGTACCTTTTACATTCCTCCTGAAAGAAGAATCAGATGCCCTCCACTTCCACTTTGCCTGCAAGAAAGCACTTGGCTTGTCCAAACGCTGTATATACATGAATGAACCATAGCAGAGTTCCATCTCCGTTAAAACAAAATGTTCAGTTGCCGATGAAGTGCAATTCACTATGCTTCTTTCATCACGTAGAAGGCATAACGATGAAGCAGATTATCTGGCTGGAACCAATAAGAGCTTAATTGAAACCAAATATCTGAACTTTAGTAGCAACACTTATTACCAGGAAATTGTCAGGAAAAGCAATGCTCATGAGTGATGAGACTCATATGCTGACACTGTTTTCCTAACTTCTGTGGGGGATTTCTAGTCATGCTCCAGTTACACATATCTACATTTTAAATAGATATATAACATTTTGTCAAACTTGCATTGGTTCTCTGAGAACATCATTTGGGGGGAGGGGGTCACTAAGGAGTGTGACATCACTTGAGATGCACAGTGTTCTCATAGAAAAGCCTTCTAAACACTTCCTAAATTCAGGGTAAAACTGTACAATATGCTTAGCAAATACATAGAAGAGATGCTCCCTAAAGAGGTAAAAGACATCAGTTTGCCATACCATGTACTTTTCCTTGCCTGCATTTTATGATTAGTCACTGGAAGATAGATATGTACTTACTATCAACTCTGATTGTTGTGAATCACATTTGCTATTATTGAAGGTTAGTATGTTCATCACAGAATATACACATTGCTGTTAATGTTAATGTCTAGTTGGACCATTAGTGAAGTTCCTCTGCCTCTGAGAACCTACAAGTAGAGGTTGTGCTAAGAAAGAAAATGTTAGTCACACACACAATCCTAGCCTAAGCTATGTTTTGTCTTTGGACAGTCAGTATACTCATCTAGATCTGATCCAGAAAATATTTGTGTGTGATAGTATTGTCTACAACTTGCTATTGTTTGCTACCAAACCCGCCTACAAATCGTCATTTGCAGAGAATTACATACACTCTTAAAGCAAGCATGTCTTGATGTTTTGAGTGTTGGATAGAACTCTAGGAAACTAGGATTTAAACTCCTGCTCAGCCATGGACATCTGAAACCACCAAACCTGAGATTTCCCACCAGACCATGAAATTCACAATGTGCTCTTGATCTTCCCTCCTTGCCTCTCCCTCCCACCTTGGTTAATTTACTTTACATGGCTGAAGTGATGATAAAGTAGGAGGAAGGAGACCTGCTCTGAAGTCATTTCTTCATAAATATAACAAAAGCTCCAAATAATAAACAGTAATTTCACCCTAAGGTTTCTATACCTTATGTTGGCTCTTATATGCTATGGTTTCTTCTCTGTAGCTCTCTACTTCAACGCTGTTGCAAATACCTCTCTGGTCTTCTCACATATTAATGGATGTGACATTCTAAAGACTGGAGAAAAAATTCAGTTGTTAACAACCAAGATTCTAAATCATGCAAAATCATAGTTGACAGATCCATTTACAGCTATAAGCACAATCTCATAAATATACCAATAGGTTTTTTATATAATAAACTACCACAATTCGTGGGTAGCACTAAATTAGAAAACTCAACTTTATGATGTATAGTGTGAATATACTATTTACCCTATAGTGTGAATATATTATTCACACTGGAGGCAGTGACAGACTTTGTATTTCTAGGTGCAAAGATTACTGCAGACACAGACTTCAGCCAGGAAATCAGAAGACACTTACTTCTTGGGAGGAGAGCAATGACCAATCTCGATAAAATAGTGACGAGTAGAGATATCACACTGGCAACGAAGACCTGAATAAAGCAATGATATTCCCTGTAGTCATCTATGGATGTGAAAGCTGGACCATAGGGAAGGCTGAGCGAAGGAAGATAGACGCTTTTGAACTGTGGTGTTGGAGGGAAGTTCTTAGAGTGCCTTGGACTGTGGGAAGATCAAACCAGTCCATACTCCAGGAAATGAAGCCTGGCTGCTCACTAGAGGGAAGGATATTAGAGGCAAAGATGAAGCATTTTGGCCACTGCATGAGAAGACAAGAAAGCCCAGAGAAGACAATTATGCTGGGGAAAATGGAAGGAAAAATGAGGAGGAGCCAACCAAGGGCAAGATGGATGGATGGTATTCTTGAAGTGACTGGCTTGACCTTGAAGGAGCTGGGGGTGGTGACGGCCGATAGGGAGCTCTGGTGTGGACTGGTTCATGAGGTCACGAAGAGTCGGAAGCAACTAAACAAATGAACAACAACAAGTGTGAACAATAATCAAAACTGTCAGTGTGGTGTATTAGTTATTAGGGGTTTGCGACTTGGCAAAAAACATGCCATTTTCAGTCCCATATTCTGTGGTATCTGACTCAGGTAGAGTGCCATTCAGCCCCATTGCCCACATTAGCTGAAATAACTGGTTGGTCATGATCAATTCCAGCTAAGCCTTCACCTGCCTCCCACCCAATCCATGTTTGACGGTTTGGCTGCTGGATCGCCAAATTTCCCCAAATCCAGTATCACTAAATGGAATCATGTATGCCCCTAGTAGTTACAGTACAGAACCGGAACATCTAATAAATAAATATATATTTCCCCCATGGGGAGCAAAATACAGGTAGTGACTTCTATGAACAATTTGCAAAATGGGCTACCTCCTGACTGCATAGAATACACTTACATAGTGTCTATGCAGCATTTACAAAACTGTAGCATAGTGTAAACATGTGCAGAATAACACATGGATGGGAGGAGCTGGATTTTCTCAGTTCACTTGTTTCCAGCATACACATTTGGAATAAAAAAGAGCATGTTGCCTAAAAGTGCCAGTTTTCCTCTGACCTTAGAAGCTAAATAGGACCAGCTCTGGTCATACTAGGATGGGAGATCGCCAGTGAATACAATGAGACCACAGAATATGGTGATCCAGGTATTGTAAACTATATTTCAGAAGAAGGAATTGACACAACTAGCTCTGAATATTCCTTTCCAATGAAAACTCTATGACAGGTGACTTGGAGACACGTACACACACAGACAGACATGGATGTGATAAGAATCACTCCTCTTACATGCAATGACTTACGTACATACTTACACTAGTATAATGTGGTGAAATAGTACACAGGAAATTACCTATGACATCTGGAAGAAATCTATGTCAAGGGGTATTTTAGTATTGTAGTTAATTTGGCTGTGCACTAAGGTGCATGTAAGTAGAATGTTTGCTATTTCTCATGTTTGAGGGATGTTAACTACAAATACTGAAAAAATGGGAAATGTTGAAAAGTATAATTACAGCTGAAATTCAGGAATAAAAAGTTCCTCTAAAAGTCCATGAATACAAAACTGTTTTTACCATAAGATACAGAAAAACAATGGCTTTTGGTTTCCTGCATTTTCCAAGCCAAGATCTGTTTCAATTACATTTTAGGACATGGCTCTATTTACTTTATTACACACTGTATTTTTTAATCTTGCAATGAATCATGTGAAAACTTTATCTACAGGTTTCCTTTTGTGGAGCAGAGGTGGTTTGTTGTACTTGGAATGGCAACGTTAGAGAAAAGATTAAAGTTTTGACCTAGACATGCAAGATAAAGCAGGAAATATCTGGTTTATTTCAAAACTCCACCCATATTAACAGCTTTTTAGTGGTATGTCAGGCAAAACAGCATTTGGGAATTTCACTTAGCGCTTTCAGCTAACAAGAGATGAGCGTTTGGCCTAAGATGACATACAATAGCAGAGAACCTATGTCGTTAAGGAATGATTTCCCGTTGTGTTACAGTTACCTGATGGGGCCTGAACATATGCACAGGATTTTACTCTCAGCCTATTTTGTAGGAATGTTGAGAAAAAATGTGTGTGGGAAAAAACTAAATTCATAACACGTACTACTTGTTGGCTAGACAGTCACATACCAATTCCTTGACCTATTTACTTCCTGCTTTCTTCTCTAACCCCATGTGACTTTCTAGTCAACCTGAGCTAGATTTGTAAATAAATAAGTAGTAACTTAAATCCCTCACTATAAATACCAACAATGAAAGTGTTTGTTTAGATCAGGGGTCCTCAAACTAAGGCCCAGGGGCCAGATAAGGCCCTCCAAGGTCATTTATCCGGCCCTCGCTCAGGGTCAACCTAAGTCTGAAATGACTTGAAAGCACACAACAACAACAACAACAACAACAATCCTATCTCATCAGCCAAAAGCAGGCACACACTTCCCATTGAAATACTAATAAAATTGCTAAAATTGTTCTTCATTTTAATTATTGTATTGTTTTTAAGTGTTTTTGCACTACAAATAAGATATGTGCAGTGTGATAGGAATTCATTCATGTTTGTTTTTTCAAATTATAATCCGACTCTCCAACAGTTTGAGGGATTGTGACCTGGCCCTCTGTTTAAAAGGTTTGAGGAACCCTGGTTTAGGTCATTCTCTAAGGACATCAATCTGAGTTGACATTAAAAAAAAATAAATCTAAAATCCAGTATTAATCCAACTAGAGGAAGATATTGGATTTATTGGATTATCTAAGTGCCAATGTAATCATGTTACCATTGACTTGGTTGGTCTATTTTAGCTGTGACTAACCCATCCAAACCCTAGTAATGTCCCCAAGTTACAAACAACTCTTAGTTAAGAATGTGGGTGAGACAACAGGAAATGAGAGAAATCTATCACTTGGAAGGGAAATTCATTCCTGAAAGAGTAATCATGGGGAAAATGTTTCTCCACCGAAGCTGTATCCCCAATCCTTGTTTCGACAACAAGCCAAATTTTTCAAAATCCAATTCTCATAGAGACAGTAAGTGAAGTGAAATCTTCTGAACAGTGACAGAGTCAGCAAAACAAACATCACAGGGGTGGTAACTCTTTCCTATGCTATCCAAAGCTTGTGTGTGTTTGTGCATGTGTGTATGGCTGGATCTACACTTAAAAATGTACCTGTTCCAACTTACATACAAATTCAGCTTCAGAACAAACCTACAGAACTTATGTTGTTTGTAATTTGAGGATTATCTATAGTTTGTTCTAGGCAGGCACTTGAATAAATGATAGCATGAAAATTACTCTTCAAACAGTATGTTTTCCTTCAGAAAGAGGGCAAGCCATACAATACAAGTTCTGTTCTGAATAGATGTAGATCAGAGGAAAAAAATACGACACCAGCATTTTAAAGGTAAAAGATCCTTTGGAATACTACTTACTTACTTACTTAGGGCAATCCCTCTTTGTCCGAGTAGGGTAGTCTTCCAGGATCAGTGTACTGGCAGTGGGTCCATAGGTGACTGTGGAGCCCTATTCTTGATCTGCATCTTCTTCCACAGTGAGGGCATTGGTTTCCAGGTGGAAGGTGGTCCCTGTCAGGGTTGGCTTGACGCGCCTTCCTCTTGGCACGTTTCTCTCTTTCGCCCTCCATTCATGTCTCTTCAAATTCTGCAACACTGCTGGTCACAGCTAACCTCCAGCTGAAGCACTCAAGGACCAGGGCTTCCCAGTTCTCAATGTCTATGCCAGAGTTCTTAATGTCATCATGGAGGAGCTGCAGAATTTTTTGGAGGATGGTCCAGTGAGCACTGCAATTCACTGTGTCGAATGCCTTTGCAAGATCAATGAATGCCATGTACATGATTTTGTTCCCTGTATTTCTCTTGGAGCTGTTGTGCAGTGAAGATCATGTCCACTGTTCCTCTGGAGGGGCGGAAGCCATTCTGGGATTCTGGGAGGGTGTCTTCTGAGAGGGGTAGAAGGTGGTTTGCAAGGATTCTTGTGAGGATTTTCCCAGCGGAGGTTAGAAGGGAGATACCTCGATAGTTTCTGCAGTCTGTTCTTTCCCTCTTTTTGAAGAGGGTGATGATGGTGGCATCCTTGAAATCTGCTGGGATTTTCTTGGTCACCCACATTTTTCTATGAGCTGGTGGAGTTGTTGTGTCAGCTCATACTAGCAGGAATACTAGCAACTCAGAGAACCACTAGAATATGTGTGTGCATTCAGTTTGACTTTTACTTATGGTGACCTCATCAATTTCAAAGGGTTTACTTAAACTATAACTACTCAAAGGTGGTTTTGCCCATTCCTTTCCCTGAAATGTAATCTGCAGTAGATCAAATGAACTATCATTTCTGAGTGATAAGTCAGTGCTTGTGTAAATCCTAACTGCTGGATTTAGGCCTTTGATTAAACATCTTATCCACAAACATGGGTTCAAACTTTAACTTTCACTGCCATTCTCAAAGATGTCCTTCCACATCATAATTTTTATTCACACCTGCATGCTGTCTAGTTCTACTGCCAGCTTCTCTATATTCAGTACTTCCCTTTTCTCTTGGGAGAAATGGTTAAGTCCTGGAAGCACAATTTCTTGAAGTTGGAAGTAATTTATATATGTGCTGAAGGATGGTGTCATCACTGCATTTCTAATGAAAGTCAGTTGGTATGGCTGTTGAAGGGAAGTCTCCTGCAATATTGGGTTCTAATCATTGTATCACACTGAAATATCAGAAGAGAAGAACACAGACATAGAAAAATACTGCATCAGCTGATGACAATCAGACCGGACAACCTATGGTGTGTATGTTGTATTTCTCTTCTATTTCATGGTCTCCAGTTCTTCTTGCAATCTGTTGGTTTTGTTTAGATCTGAGACCTTTAAAATAAAATAATTTATTATGGGTGCATGTGTCATTCCCTAAACTTTCTACTTCTGTTACACAGCTTCCAAAAACAGCTAAAGGACTGGCATAAATTCTACTTGGTCCTCTTCAGTTCACTTTCAGAGCCTTTAAGTATTTGACATATGTGATCTATGTACCAAGGTGATACTCTAACGGAGACAAATTATGTCAAGACATCTGAAAGTCATCATGTCAACGCACATGGATGCATTTTAAAAGAAAACCTACAAAAGGATCAAAAAGAGATTAAGCCACATCTGTTTGGGTTTAAACTACATTGTCCACAGAGTTCAAAGTTGTTTCCTTTTGTCTTAAAAAAGAGGGAGAGAAAAAAAGAATAAAACCCCCTACTCAGCTGCTTTTTATCTTAAATTCTTCGCTACTATCAAAGAAGTCTTTTCAGTGGTGAACCCATGCTGGGTTTTCCCTTTTTTAAAAAACTGTGCTAGTTTAGGAAGGGAGCTAAGTAAGAAAATATGCTTTCTTCATCAAAGTATTGCTCTCTTTGTCATAATCAGGAAAATACAGAAAGTAAGTCTCTGTAAAGTCCTAATGGGAAGGCTTGTTATCTACTGAATGTCATGATGCTATAAATTAAAGGTCCAATCAACCTCACAATGATCCCATGCAAGCCACATTTCATATGAAGGTGTGTGGAGATAGAGCAGGACTAGATAAATCATACCCCAGGTCTTCATTTATCATACACAAGGCACAGCCTGGGTGGTATGTGGAAAATAGACCATCAAATGCAGAACAAACAGTGAGCTCTGGCTATACCTGTGTTTGAGAAACAGCTCTTTTGTGCCAAATTTCTCCCCAGGCAATAGTTAATTAGAATTAATGTAGTTTTACACTTTTTTAACTTCCCTAACATATTGCTATGGCATCCTGGGATATGTAACTTGTTGGGGCATCAGCACTTTTTGGCAGAGAAGGCTAAAGACCTTATAAAACTACAACGATTACGATTCCATAGCATTGAGCAATGGCACTGACCATTTAACATCGATCAAAGCCAGACAACAAACTTCCACAAAAGTGCACAAAACAAAGCCTTCAATGCACATTAGGCTATGTTGGCCACTTTGCATCCCAATTCTAGAGGGAAAGCATGGTATTAATACAGTATTTATAATAAAAACAGGAACTGATAAAACTCCTATACAATCAGTTGCACAGCAAAACTACTTTATTCAATGCCTGTTTGAAACTGCATAAAATGGTTAGTGTAGATGGGGCCTAAGTCAAGATATACAACTTGTTAGCCTACAGTAGTGTGTCTCAAACTATACTCCTCCAGGTGTTTGGGACTTTAGCTCCCAGAATTCCCAGCCAGCTTACCAGCTGTTAGGAACTGTGGGAGCCGAAGTCCAAAACATCTGGAGGAGCATCATTTGAGAAACTCTGGCCTACAGCATTTATTTCATTACTGAGCTCTTTCTTTCCCATCTTTTAATCATTTCCTGTTTTTATTATAAATATTTATACCCTACCTTTTTCCCAAGATTGGAACACGAAGCAGCCAACAACTTTAAAAAATGGTACAGTTAAAACATATAAATTGCTGGTCAACAGAAATACTCAGTAATTGGGATTTATCCTGTACCAAAAGGGGTTGAACTTCACTTGAAAGCTCAAGAATAGTCTAGGGGTGCTCCTTGATTCTTTCTTGTCCCTGGACTCTCACATGATACTGGTATTGAGGATAGTTTTTGCAGAAATCTTAATATTTTCCTCAGTTGACCTGAACAGAAAACAATGATCCAGATTTCAGTTCTGTAATGTCATGGCTTCTGCAATGTGCTGTGCATAGGGCCATCTTTAAAGACAATTTGGAACTCCAGTTGATGCAACCTGTGGTGGCTACACTGCTATGTAATGAACAGGATCAACACCTTGCCATCATGATACTAAAAGGCCAGCACAGTCTGCAATTGCATGCAGGATCCACTTCAAGATATTAGTTTAACCTTCAAGCATAAGGCCTAGTTATACAAGGGACCACCTAGCCTATTATGAAATCTGTCCAGACATTAAGATTTTTAGGAGCAGTTCTCTTAGGGATACCATCAAATGTAAAGGCCTACTTAATGAGCATACAAAAGAAGGCCTTCTCCTGTGTTGCTGTGGGATGCATCTCCTTAATGCTGTGTCCACTTCTTACCCTTGCTGCTTTTAGGAATGGTGTAAAGACAACGTCTCTTTGCACTGGTCTATTAGAATTATTTATTGAACACTGTTTGTTTATACTGCTTGGTTAATGTAATTATTTTATATCATTAAATCTGTAATCTACTTTTAAGATGTTTTAGTTTGTTTTTCAATCATGGTGTAGTGATGTTTGGCTGCTTTGAATGCTATATTAAAGTGGAAAGGTGGAACTGAAATATAATTTTAAAAATTGCAAATAATAATAGATGCCATCATCCAGACATGTCTAAATTCATTTTGTTTTCTAGGCAGTGGTCAGAGGCCAATTATGTTCTGTATCATTGTGGAATTGGCTGCATCTAAGCATAACGGACTTACAGTATGTGTATTCTGGCATTGTATAGCATGCCATTATGTGTTTTACATACACAACCCCAAATAAAGATGTAACCTTAGATGGAGTGTAGATTCTCTGTCTTGAGGCTATTTCAGATTGTACTGCCAAGGTCCAAACACATCACACAGAGAACCTTATCCAGATGTGATGCCAACAGTGCTACACTCTTCACATACCCTGCTCCTACAGAGGTTGCTGCCTGCTTTGTCCATCTCAACCACCCACAAGGAAGGAGCCATTGGTGCATTGTATATAGGCAACTTTTGCTTTACATAATTTAAAAGCAAAGGGTGTTGAAAATTCAGGAAACTGGAAGGAAATGTAATTCCAACTTCAAAAGCAAGTATTTCCGACTCACCATAGGAGGGTATGATATTTTAGAATTTAATCATAGGAACACCATGGACCACAGCTCCGCAAATGTTCTCAAAATATGTAAATAATTTGCCAAGCAAAATTGTGACAAGGGATAAAAATGTATTTTAAAAGGTTAAAGCTCAGTTATACCACACTATGAATAAAAATTAAAAGTAAATACACAAATATTTTATGTGCCTTTTATGGCTGGTATCACAATTCTAATGGTTACTTCCAAAATATTTTAAATTATATGTAATAATTTAATAAACAATATGATATTTCTCCCATACCATACTTCCCCCTGTCTTAAATCATTCCCTCACCTCTACCATCCTTGGGAATACATCTACAAGAAATGCAAATTCCATGTGGTTATCAATCAACCCAAAGTAGGGCAACAACCAAGAAACTGAGTTGTATGTTTTCTACAGGCAGGTAGAAAAATATGTTGATTATACCTCTGTGCCATCCTGCTAGTTCTGAAGTACCAAAGACTGATCCTGGCATTGGGGTATATCCAGAATGGGAACAACAGTGAATGAACATACATTTATGTTGTTCGGTATTCTGTTCTCATAGAGATCAACAAGATGCCTATGAAAAGCCGATAAACAGGCCATGAAGAAAGCAGAACCTTTCTGCTTATGAAATTAGCAATGAGTACTAAAGGGAGAAGTATAAAATATAATTTTTGCTGAATCAGTTTTTCTCACATTACAAACTCCCACCCTTTGTTTCAAGCTGTAGGGTTCAGATTTACAAAGATTTCATCTAATGTTTAGTTTTCTTTGCCTTTAGGTCAAGATTTCTTAGGGCCATTTTTTCACTATCCTTGGCCATGTAATTAGGTGTTTGTTGCTTTCTCCACTGCCATATTCCCCTCATATTTAGTATCAAGACTCCATCCTTGGCAGAAATGTATCCAACAAGGCAAAAAAAAAGCAACCTTAGTGGGTTGAGCAGGGGCCATGGAGTGATCTGCCAAACCATGGTTCTTGCCTACAATAAATCATCCAGATGAAAAGCTTTGCCTTTTTCCAGAACATAATTGCACAAGGGAAGAAATAAGGCTATCCGGGAATAGAAAACATAGCTAGCCATATAGGCAATATGGGTATATAAAAGAGCAACAAAAATTAAGTATATATTAATAACACACATTAATAGAGAAAGAAGAAATTTTAAAACACTGTCACAATACTCAGAATAACTGTGTTGTTATTCTTTCCTATAATATAATATCCAGAATACCCAAAATGCTCAAGTATTAGAGCATATACACACATCTTCTTTCCTTCCTTCCTTCCTTCCTTCCTTCCTTCCTTCCTTCCTTCCTTCCTTCTTGGAAGGAAGCAATACAGTAAATTCTTCAGTGTTTTGGCTGTGTGTTCCAACATGGGGTTGGACTAGATGGCTTTGTGGACTTTTTAAATTTTATGAATTTTATGAAGTTTGGTGTGAAACATTAGAAGAAAGGTGAGAAAATAAAACAATATACTGCAGGAGTCTTTGTCCACAAGCTTTAAATAAATAAATAAATAGGTTGCTTTACTTGAAATGTAAAGTTTCCCTCCTTTGGATCTTCAGGAAGCTTTCTGATTACAGGCATGACTATTTCCCAAGACCTGTCAGTAGGAATCAATCTATGCAAAATTATAACTAATACTGGCTGTGGATCACTGACAAGTTGAACTGAGGACAGGAAATTATTAGACAATATTCTGATTCCACTCACTTCTTCTGCTGTTTGTACCAATCTTTCCTCCATAATTTTGAAGATGACTAGGCTCTGCCAGAGGTTTTTGAGGTTTTGGGGCAAATGAGAATATCCAACTCTGCTCGAGTGGTTTGTAATTTATGATTAAAAATGGAAGAGGAAAGCCTTAAAGGCGTCCTGGTCATAACTGCTAGATCAGCAGATAATAAGGATTTGCTTGCATTAACTGTTTTATACCTTTAGCCATGTTTTTCCCTGCCTGTGGGAATGTCAATCCTTTTTTGTTACTAGGAGACTTCTCCTAGTAACATCTGGTTTTGGGTGGACTCCTTTAGAGGAAATTGAAATCATGGCTTATTCCCCTATAAATTCTAATTTTCGTTTCTTCTGAGAGCTTCCTAGACAATGATGCCATTGCTTTCCCCAAACCAGATTCAAAGTATGGCATCTTCTTTTTGCCTGTCAGGATTATAGAAATTATGCCACTGCAAGATCTTCACCAGAACATGGAAATGAGTTTACAAGTGATGTAGAAGTCTATTTTTCAAAGCCCATACAAGCGTGATTTAATTTACTTTTTGCCATTAGTAGGAAAAGTTTCTAGTTAATCTTATGAAGTTATCTTTGAATGGCTTTTTTGAAGTATTTTGATAGTAATTTCCAAGTTTCTAAGAATAACAACAACAATTTATCTATTTCCTGCCTCTCCTTAGGGCTTGAAGTGCAGCACAACACAGTTAAATACATCATCATAATAAATACATTCAAAAACATATATTACAATATATTTCTATAAAATGCACCTATTAAAAATAGGGAACAAAGATTAAGGCACAATAGACATAGAATGTGAATTCAGAATTCATACTTTAAAACGGACTGGGTAGGTCTGTTGGAAGTTGTGGCTTAACTTCTGACAGCTCATTTAGCTGTCAGAACTCTTCTGGGATATCATTCCACAGTCTTGGGGCAGCCCATGTAAAGGTCCCCTGGGTGACAGATGCTAATTGGGTTCTGGCTGGCTGGAGTAAACACCCCCCTCCCCCCAGATTGGGATAGATTGTACTGGAGAATGCGATCCTGTGGGTCACTCAAACACAAACCATGTACGGTTTTAAAGGTCAAAGCAAATATTTTGTACTTTGCACAGAAACTAACTGGCCACTGGTAGAGTGACTTTCGTTTAGGGGTGATATGTTCACTCCTACATGTTCCTAGTTTGGCTGCCATGTTTTGAACTCACTGAAGTTTCAAACTTGGTACAGAAGTAGCTCAATGTAAAGCATATTGCAGGAGTTCAGCCTTGAGTTACCAGTGCATGCACTTCCATCTTTAGGTCCTCTGATTCTAAGAAGGAGAACAGCTGCCGTATTGGCCGAAGCTGATAATAAGTCTTCTTGACCATTGCATCAACTTGGGCTGACATTTGGAGAGACGGATCCAGGAGCACTCCCAAGCTGTGAATGCAGTCTTTCAGGGGGAGTATAGCCCCATCCAGAACCAGTTGACACACTTTTGTTCATTATAATTTTACATCTTGGGCTTTTCTCCAACCTTGCTATAATGTAGTAACTACACATAGCCACACAAATCAATTCACTCTCCAAATTTCCCATCTTCAATAAAGCTTTTGATTTAACCTTCAGGGTTCACCTCTCTTACTATCTCATCAGACAGGGCTTTTTCTGGTGACATATGCCCGTTAAGCTCTCGGTCATCCACAGAGCCCACCGGCTCCCATTAAACAACGTACAGGAAATTCCAGCAGAGCTCCATGGGTGATCTAGGGTGGAGCCAGCCCATGCTGCCACCATAGCAACCTAGGTAGCAATGGGGGGAAGCAACATGGACCACACTTCTCCTCATGGAATCAGCTTCCTCACAAGCCGGGTGATATGAGTCATGGGGTGACCCCGATGAGGTCATAATTGAAACTACTGACTGATTTGCTGATTCTATCCTGAACTAATTTCTTCACATTCCTTTTTCACTCCTGCCTCTATTTTTCCTTATCTCCTATTCTGTATCTCCTATTATTATTATTATTATTACTATTACTACTACTACTACTACTACTACTACTACTACTACTATTCATTTCAACAGGGCAATAAAAAAAGGTTTCTCCTTTCGAAATTTAGAAAATATGCCCTCTTCCATTCTATCTGAATATACTGTAATATAATAATTTCATATTTATGCAGTTGGCCCTCCACATTTGTGGGTTTGACTTTTGTGGATTTGATTATCTGCAGATTTTATTACAATGTTCTTTCTAGGAATCTCTATGTCCTCCAACAGGACTTTCCACTCCAGTGGAAGGTATCCATAAGCAAGTGGACACTGAACAACCTAGAGATTCATAGAAGGGTATTCTCTTGGATTAAAAAGGTAGTGGTTTTTTATTGGCAGATTTTCCACTTTTTAGAGGTTCTGTGCCCCTAATCCCAGCCAACATGATAAGTATACAATCAAGATAAAGGCATTTATTTTCAGATGATTAAATCACTGAGGATACCATCCCTCTCACTTACTTACAGCAACACCAGAGGCACTCCAAGTGGACAGCTACTGGTCAAATGGCATTTAATAGAATGCCAACTCTGCAAACTTTGTGTTTTGTTTGTTTGTTTGTTTTTAATGCAATACAACCATTTTGGATCACTCCTGGCATGATAAATACATAATGTCCAGGCAAGAAAGTTGGGGGAGGGGGAATGCAGTTGGTAAAAGAAAATGCTGAGCACATTTTGACCTAACCTTTAGGATAGCTTAAATGACACTGTTCCAAGTGACTCATCTTGTACCATTCTGCATTCACATAGTCCCGCCTCCCTCCTTTAAAATAGAAGAAAAAACCCATATGGATGCACAAGGTTTGCCTTAGTTTACTGGCACTTGAAAATGCAACTTTGGTAGGGGAATTTCCCCCTACCATGGAGCTTTGGTAGGGGAATGCCCCCTCCCCACTCTGAAGCTACATAGCATCATTTTCAAGTGAGAGGGAACTCAGTAAAGAATCCTGCCTCACTAGGGAGGCTTTTCCTCTATTTTTAAGAGCTAAACAAGGGGCAGGGAGGGAAGGCTGTGGGGATGCCTCCTGGGATTACAAATGGTGATCCCAAGAGGCAGTCCCCACAACCCCTATACCTGGAAAGTAATGGATCTTTCAGTAAGATATGAATCATTGAAGATATTTTAAAAACCTGGAATAAACCTGGATGATCAAGTCATTTGGACAGCCCATGCTAATCTGTTTTCTATGCCACATCATGTGGATGTGTAGATGGGGCCCAAGAGATGAACAGGCCTCAATCATTCATAGTGGCTGGTGACCAGTCATGTCACATTGGAAAGGTCAAAGCATGAAACACAACTTAGTTAAGTATACTTAAAACCGGCACACATCTTTATGGTGTTATATCAGAGTAGGTAATCATGGTCTCCAGATATCTTTGGCCTTCCACACTTATCATGCTTCACCAAGAGAACCAATGGTGATGGGTGATGTAAGCTGCAGTCCAGGAACATCTGATTGGCCAGAGTTGCCTATTCATGTGCAATATAAATATAATAACAATATAATCAACAGCACAAAGAAGAGACTAGGCAACACACACAAAACTGCATTTTTGGAACATCAACTTTTTGGTCAAAGTGGGATGAATATGTATGCACAGCTGCAACTCCTGAAGAAGGGGGGGGGGGGATGTTTCGTTAGTATGAATTTTCACAGTGCTCCTTATGGTGGCGAATGGGGCACACTACCATCTCATACTTCAAAAAACATATGGAAACAAGGATTAAAGCTGTTCCAGCCTGTTAAATTTATGGAGCTGGAATCCTTTGGGGATGTCATAAATTCACATCCTTTCCTTAGTGCTAATGCTTGCCAAGGGACATTCAGATTCACAGATAGGCATATGAAAATACATTAGCACTGCCATCTCTTTGGTGAAAGACAACAACACAGAAAAGGAAAATGAGTGTAATATTTTCTGCCAGTTTAAAGGCTGGGGTTAATTAAAAACAAAACAAAACAAAATCCTACACAGTGTCAAATTAGAACACACCAGTTTTGAGATTGTAATTTTACCTTTGATAGATCAGAGAAAATTCAAAACAGGACAATGACAAGGAACTAGAAGGTTTTAGAATGCAAGACTTGAACAGTATTGCCAAGAATAGATAAACAGAAGAAAATTAGTATGCTCAGTTAAGGACTTTTCCAACATTACAAGCCACATATAGCCATCCATGTTTATTTAAGCATGAGTATTCACAAGTGGTCAACCACAGCATAATTTCAGACTGTACTTGCCAGATTTCCAAAGAGTGCTGATGCCTCACCCAATCACAACTCCAATGATTTCATAGCATTGATCCACGGGTGTTAAAGTGGCATCCCAGCAAAGTGCTCCATCCCAGCACATCATATATCCTCAGTCATTCGCAAGGTGCCACCCCACAACCTAAGGACTAATGAAATATTCTTCATTTTTGAAACTACTTTTTAGATTTGTTTCTGGCTCAAAGTGCTTTGTAGAACTTGATCATTTGATCTCATTAAACTGTTTGTCACTTTTTGTGTAATTGCAACATATTGCTATTGTGACATATACTACTTTGAAATTGGATCCATCGATTTGAAATACCCAGTTGTGTCAAACTGCATTAATTCTACAGTGTTAAATACAGTGTTAACAGGATAAAGAGAGAGAGACAAGTAAAGGATATCACTATAATATTAAAGAAATATGGTTTAGAAAATAAAGGACATTGAATAGAAAGAAGAGATCCAATGTCTAATGGTACTCTTTCCACACTGGCTTTGTTTCTGGGTTTTGTTTTGTTTTTTTGTTTTGTTTTTGTTTTTGGTAATGATCAATACCCCTTTTTGATGCCATTGTTCTCTATGCAAAACACTCACAATGTATGCTTAATAATATGCATCATCATGTAACCAGAGGATGGCAGTATTACATTCAGTATCAATGTACCCACAGCAGGCTGAATTAGATTGGTAACATCTGTCAGCAGAACATTTTCTGTCTTAATATTGACAAATTATGCATCCACTGCTTAATTTCTCAGCTAGCCAGCATCAATGCTATGATTTTGTCCTTTGGCTATAGCATATTGTTGTTGCTGTTTTGAAGTTTAATTATCTTAGTCATGTGATATTGAAGAGTTCGATATGTACTGAGGAACACAAAAACTTTATAAGATGAAGCTGTGTTGAGCCCATATTTTTGTTGTTGTGGTTATTTTAGATCCAGTCATTTTCTAGTGAGTTCATAATATGAAGAAAAGCATCAACTCGCCAATTCACATTATAATTGTCTTTAAGTGTCTTAAATCTCAATGTCTCTTTTGAATTGAGACTGATTTGGGCATAAACAAGCTCTTCGGGTTCTGTGAATTATCTGCTTCAATTTTACTTTCAGTATTTGTATTCTAGTAAAGTCTGAAGCATCTGATGAAGCCATGAAATTGCACCAGAAGATTTTGGAGCAATTGTGTAGTAAAGGAATTTGTGGGGCTTAATGAAGAAATTAAATGGATTAAATATTGAAGAAATTCTTCAGTAGTGACTGAAGAGGCCAATGCCTTGGTTATAAATACAAATCTATAATATCTTATTGCTTGATTGTGGTTTATTCATTGCTGATGTTCAGAACCACTTCCTTTTGTTTACTAAGAGATTTCACCTTCCTTTCAACACTTTTGTACAGATTTTAAAAGAATAATACAAGTTGCTCAACTATATCTCCAATCTAAGCATATTACTATATAGGGCTCTAAAAATGGACCCTGGTGTTGCAAGTCTGCCTTGCTTGAGCTATTCAATCCGTTCCTCAAGCACATAAAGAAACCTAAAGTGCTTTAAGGTTTTCACAACTGCTGGGACTTGTCTCCTCATTGCCCCTTTCTCTCTATGCCCCCCCCCTTTTTCCCCAGAGGAATTGCACAACTCTACTGATTTCATCAGATGGAGTTGAATTTGGTGGCATGCACCAGTTTGCCTATCCTTTTATAATGGAGCCTGCCAGTTCCCATCCCACAACGCACTGCAACATACAGCAGGGCTCCATCATAAAAAGGAAGGCAATCTGGTGCATGCCTCCACTGTAGCAACACAGGAGACTTCCCATGTCACCTGAGGGGTGCGGGAGACCAAGCAGCAGATACTTTCCCCATGGGATGGGAACTCGGGTGAGTCGGGCGATGAGGGGCATGGAGTGATGGGTTCCCCATGCCCCCAGAAGGGCACTGCTGGAATCACCACAATATGTGGCAATTCCAACAGCCTATTTTATGAGGTCATATGAGTTCTTACAGGACTGTGGCTTTGCAATTAATTACTTCCATAAATTCACAAACACTGTCCCTTTAAACACTTTTGTGTATTCAGCAAGAGCTATGTCTACATCTCACCGCTAAACTGGCTCCGTCTGGAGTTTTCACTACCTAACTTCCAACAAATTGCTGAAATATTTCTAAAAGAACAAAGGGAAGTTAACAAATAGTATGGAAATGTCTAATGAAGAATGGAAATTCATATCAGTTGCTGGAATTAGCAACAAAACTGCAATTCTGTGCACCATTCTCTTTCAACAGGATGAAAGAGAAAAGTCATTGCTTTACAGGCAAATATCTTCTTGGTCTGCTCACCAGAAGTTACATGGGTTGCTGTGAGTTTTCCAGGCTGTATGGCCATGTTCCAGAAACATTCGCTCCTAGTGATAGTTACATAACTAGCACCATAGCCATGGGGAAGTGAAACAGTTCAAAGTGATGTTCCCAACACTCCCACAATCACATGTCACTGTCCCCAATCTCACTCCAGAAGCCCCTTTGGATTACTATACAAACAGAAAACACTTTAGGCAACTGTAGCGTCTACTGCTGTAGTCCTGTCAGTCACCCAAATCATGCCTACTAGATTACCCTTGGACCACTCTTTGATTGTAGGTGAATTATAAATCCCAGTAACTACAACTACTAAATGTCAAGGTCTATTTACCCCGAACTCCATCTGTGTTCATATTTGGGCATATGGAATATTCGTGCCAAGTTTGGTCCAGATCCATCATTGTTTGAGTCCATTGTAGTCTCTGGATGTAGGTGAACTACAACTCTCAAACTCAAGGTCAATGCGCACCAAACCATTCTAGTGTTTTCTGTTGGTGATGGGAGTCCTGTATGCCTCGGTTGGTTCAATTCTATCATGCTATTTGATTGTAGCTGAACTATAAATCCCAGCAACTACAACTCCCAATCTATGTATCTATGTATCTCTATCTATCTCTCTCTCTCTCTCTCTCTCTCTCTATCTATCTATCTATCTATCTATCTATCTCTTTATCTCTTTATCTATCTATGGCTGGATGACTCTTTGTCAGGAGGATTTTGATTATGTTTTCTTGCCCTGATGAAGGGAGTTGGATTGGATGGTCTTAAGTATTTTCTGATGGTCATGGGGGTTCTGTGTGGGAAGTTTACCCCGATTCTGTCGTTCGTGGGGTTCAGAATGCTCTTTGATTGCAGGTGAACTGTGAATCCCAGTGACTACAACTCCCAAATGTCAAGGTCTATTTTCCACAAACTCTATCTGTGTTCATATTTGGGCGTATTGAGTGCTTGTGCCAAGTTTGGTCCAGATCCATCATTGTTTGAGTCCACAGTGCTCTCTGGATATAGGTGAACTACAACTCCCAAACTCAATGCCAATGCCCACCAAACCCTTCCAGTATTTTCTATTGGTCATGGGAGTTCTGTGTGCCAAGTTTGGTTCAATTCCATTGTTGATGGAGTTCAGAATGCTCTTTGATTGTAGGTGAACTATAAATCCCAGCAACTACAACTCCCAAATTACAAAATCATAATTTTTGAGTGATATTCACTCTTTGTGTTGTGAGACGTTTTGTTGCCAAATTTGGTGTGATTTCGTTCATTGGTTCTTTTGTTTTTAAGGTACTCATTATGCACAGAGCATTTTTATATATATAGATACTAGCTGTGCCCTGCCACGCGTTGCTGTGGCCTTAGTAAGAATTTTCAAAGTAGAGGTAGATATCTGGACTGTTATGAAAGAGAGGTACCTACCTATTCCTTTCCCCCTTTTTCTTCCCCTTCCCCCTTCTCTCCTTTCTTCCTTCTCTACCACTTTCTTTCATTCCTTCTTTTGCTCTTTGGTTTCATCCTTCCTTTGCTCTTTCCTTCCTTCCCTCACCATTTCTCTACTTCTTCCTTTGTCTCCTTTCCTTCCTTCCTGTTTCCTTCCTTCTTTCACTTTTTATTTTCTTTTCTCCTTCCTTCCTTATTTAACTCTTTCCTGCATTTCCCTCCCTTTTTCTTTCCTTTCTACTTTCTCTTCATCCTTCCTTCGGTACCTTTCTTTCCTTCCTTCTCTCCTTCCTTCCTTCTTTACCTCTTTCCTGCATTTCCCTCCCTCCCTCCTTCTCTCTTTCCTTCCTTCCCCCTTTCCCTCCTTCAATCCTTCCCTTTTTCCCTCCCTCCTTTCTTCTCTCCTTCCTTCCTGTCTGTTCTCCCCCAATACCATGGTAGAGTCCCTTCTAACTCTATTCAATGAGTCTATTTAATATAGTAATATATAGTAACAACATTATATTATATAGTAGTACATATAACAATTATATATATATATATATATATATATATATATATATATATATATATATATATATTCAACCATTTATCCAACATCTATCCATATATATAAGTAGATATTCTGGATTTTACATGGC
This sequence comes from Anolis sagrei, assembly GCF_037176765.1. Lineage (NCBI taxonomy): Eukaryota > Metazoa > Chordata > Lepidosauria > Squamata > Anolidae > Anolis > Anolis sagrei. The sequence goes on along the minus strand of NC_090022.1, from coordinate 41,317,074 downwards.
AGTGTGGAAGGGGTGACTTTGGGTGTATGTATCTACACTGTAGATTTAATAAAGAAGGATGAAGCTGGTGAGCAGAGGAGAAAAATGAAGGAATGAAAGAGAGGAAGGGAAGGGAGGGAAGGAAGGAAAGTGGGGGAAGGAAAGAAAGGGAGGGAGGAGTGAGGGAGAAAAGGAAAGGAAAGTGGGGGAAGGAGGGAAAAGAGGGAGGGAAGGAAGGAGGGGGAGGAGGGGGTTTGACTGGATGGCTTTTAGGGCTCCCTTCCAACTGGTTGGCCATCTGTTGTGGGGGCTTTGATTGTGTCTTCCTTTACTGCTAAATGAGGTTGGGCTGGATGGTCTTTGGGACTCCTTTCCAAGCAATGTCATTTTCGTGTGTCCCTATGACCCCCATCATGCACCTTCCTCCTTCCCTTGTGCTGTGGGAGTGTGTGTGTGGGAGACAGAGAGTCAGATTGTGTGCACAAAGTGTGGCCTGCCTCCCTCTTTTTTCCTTTCCCCCCTCTCTTTCTCCTCCCCCTCCTCCTTCTCCTCAGCCTCTGCCCTTTGATCCCTTGCCTTAGTGTTAGTTAGGGGCTGAGAGACATGCAGGGAGCAGCAACCATTGCTGCTGCCACTGTTTTGGAACCCTCATTCTGTGTCCTCAGTTGTCTTCTTCCTTTTTATGAATTTAAAGGTGTTCCTGTGGGTTTGTTTTTTTTCAGTGATGGTCACTCCTTGGATTTTGAGGAGTTTTCTTGCCAAATTTGGGGTCATTTTGGCTCTGTAGGGTTTTTTTGTTTTTTGTTTTTAAGGTACTCATTACGGACAGAGCATATATATATATATATATAGAGAGAGAGAGAGAGAGAGAGAGAGAGAGGTTTGTTTAAAATGAGACAGTAACAGAAGAAAAACAACATTACAGAGTAAGATGCAACCAAAGTTGTTATTATCTTGACACAATTCCAATTTAATTTCCTCATGTGATAAGGCTCTGAATATGTAACTCCAGCTCCAACTACAAATGCCAGATCTGGAGCATCCCAGGTTCTGAGAATTCAATCTGAACTCTCAGAAGTATGAGACTTAAAAATCATCCAGAGTGATGTTTGAAAAGGAACAGAGATTGGGAGAAGTAGGCCAGGTAGACCACTATAGATTCTACTGCTATCATTCCAAAGCAGGCTGCAACAAGGTGATGTGTACATAGACATACACACATATTCTTTTCAAGGTGCTGCTCTTAGCATGAGTTTCTCTTCCCTTCCCATGGGAACAAATGAAGAGACTCCAAACCCAGAGATTTTGGGAAACTCACACTCACATCTAGTGTCCCTCAACACAAAAAAGGAAATACCAGAAAAGAAGGAAAATAAAAGAAATCAACAAGAAGAGACCTCACTGTGGAGAACCATCATTCTATGTATCTGTGGCATGTTTTGATGCTAGTAAATACTTAAGTCATGCAAAGTCTTAACTTTTTCTGGTTGTTTTAATGAGCCTAGGAGTAGAGATCTTTTTGCAAACTATTTGCCAAATAATGAAGTAAAAATATTCCTTATTATTTCAGCGTGGATTTAGGGATTTTAACTTGCCAGTTAGATACTTTAATTTATACTTATGTTGGCAGATAAGTATCATATTAAGTATATATAAATGATGTGAAAATATCAGTAAAGCAATTCAAAACTATGGAAATAATTGTGTGGGTATATCTCTGTGAATCTTCCAGAATTTTCAGCAATTCCACACTATCAGTTGCTCAATTTTTCAGCCTAGGGGATGAAAGCTAACAAGAGAGTTGGCCCCTGGAAAGCCCTAACATGGCCATCTGCAATAAATATGTGGGTATGTTTTGCAGCCAATATGAAGCTTCAATTTTTTCCCAAATGCCACAATGAAACAACCGACATCCCACCCTATCCCAGCATCTATGGTCTCAGCAGGGAGCACTGGAAGAGGCTTTTCTTCTTAGCCCAGTAACATGAGACCCAGTGGTCTCATGTCTTTACTATGGATTTTGCTTAATGCTAGAAAAACACTCTTTGCTGTGATCTTGCAAGTCATGCTCGGTCAACCACCTTTCATGCTCTAAATACATCGAGTTGCTACACTAAGTGAAACCAAACAAATGAACTCAAGAAGATTAACAGTCCACAATGTTGGGGGTGCATTTCTTTCCAGCATGTCCCAGAAAGTTTGGTTGGAAACAGAAAGTATGCCACACATGATCACTTTTTAATGAGTTAAGCCTGGACTCGGTCAGTTACGTAAGCAGTGCTTTTTCTTCATCATTGTGCTCTCTGTGTTTTTCAGACTTAGATTAAATCCTAGATTTTACTGTATTTATGCATTACAATTTTCCTTTACACACACATATACGCTCAGAGAGAAAGAGAGATGCCTCATGCCCTTTCCTTCTTTAATTGCTTATGTTTTTGAGCAAGAAGTGAAATGAAGCCAGCTGCTCCCTTCAGTCTGCACATTTAATATGTATGGTGACTGGTGACATTGCAGAAACAGCCAGTGTGGAATGTATTCAGTTCCAATTTAATCACACTGTGTGCACATATGTGCCTTCAAGTAACCTATCGACTTATAGTGCCTCTATGAATTTCATAGGGTTTTCCAGGACAACTAATACTCAAGGATGGTTTGATTAGTTCCTTCATCAGAAATATGTAGGATCCACTTTTTCTTGTTAAAAGATTCTTGGAAACCTCCACTAACATCAACAGAACCACCCTAAAGGAAATGGCTTCAGGGACCTGCCATAGCTAAAGAGGTTTGGCTAGAAAGCTGAATTAAAACATGGTACAAATCAAATAGTAGCTCATTCTATTCTGGGGAAAACTCTTACTAATCATGAAGGGAGCTATGAAGCTCACCGGATGACCTTGTGATACTCCATGTTTTATAGTCTTGTATTCCTTCATTTTCCATAGCTGGGCAGAGATTGTTTTTCTAGCAATGTTATATACATACATAATATAAACACAGTCTTGCATTCCTTTATTGTCAATAGCTGGGCAGAGATTGCTTTTCTAGCAATGTTATATACATAATATAAACACATCCTAGTCCACCTCAGAACCCTCAAGTGAAACTATTTCAGATGGATCCATAGTTCATGTGTTGCCTAGTGTTTGAATGCAGCACAGTTAAGAAAGGATATGTTATTGGGAAGAGCATACAGCTGACTGAAGTCTTATAAAAACTTCACTTCTTGGTTCTTAAAGGGTTAACATATCCACCATCCTTCCAGCTAACTCATCTCCCTCCCTCCTTCCCTTCTGCCTGAGTCAGCCTGCTGTTTTTGAAACAAAGAGACTAAAACATATGACTGCCCAGATTAAAAAATGGAAAGAAAGAAAGAGAAAGCAAATGTGTGTGAGAGCCCAAATGGAAGCAGTGCACAATTTATGAAACACTTTGTGAAAGTGTCACTTTACAGCATAACTTGCAAGGTCTGTAGAGGTGATGACATTCACACTATCCTCTAGCAGAACTTCAGTCAGAAGGACTCTAGTCTGTAGGAAAACAAATGTAAGAATGGAACCTGCAATTCCAGACTGAAAGGTTTCCTGAAGCCCACAGCATTTCTCTAACATTGCTACATACCATTTTCTCACTTCTTACTAGTAGAATTCTAATGTTACAACTTGGAATGCCTTTACAGAGACTGGCTACATATATACAGACTGGAATGCTGGCCAAAACTAACAAAACGATTTCAACAGGGATAAATGTAAGGTACTAAAGCTAGCCAAAAAAAAATATGCACGCATATAGAATGGGTGGTTTGACAGCCGTGCATATGAAAAGGATCTGGGGGTCTTTGTAGACCATAAATTAAATATGTGTCAACAGTGAGATGTAGTAGTCAAAAAGCTAATACTATTCTACGCTGCTTCAACAGGAATATAGTGTCCCTCTCAAGGGAAATAATATCTACCACTGTATTCTGCTTTGTTCAGATGACAACTCAAATCCTTTGTCCAATTCTGGATGCAAGACATTGACAAGTTGGAATGTGTCCAGACAAGGAAAAGTAAGATGGTAAAAAGATATGAGGAATGGCTTAGGAAGCTGGGTATGTTTAGCCTGGATGTGATATGAAAGAATATCACATAGAGGATGGAGCAAAATTGCTTTCTCCTGTGCCAGAGACAAGATATGGACCAAGAATAAAGAGTCCACAAATTACAAGAATAAAGAGTCCATGCTAAAATTAGGAAGAACTTCCTGGTGGTAAAATCTATTGGTCATCTCAGAAGATTAGAGGTCTTTACGCAGAGGTGGCTAGCCATCTTACAGGAGTGTTTTAGATGTGGATTCCAGTTTGTCAAGGGGTTCGACAAGAAGGTCATTGCAAGCCCTTCCAATTCCATGATTCTTTGATATCATTCAAGGGTATTTGCATTGCCCTCTGTTACGAAGAGGGTAGCTTTATATGTTACAGTGTAGATATATGTATTCTGGGATTCTGGGAGGGTGTCTTCTGAGAGGGGATAAAAGGTGGTTTGCAAGGATTCTTGCGAGGATTTTCCCAGCTGAGGTTAGAAGGGAGATACCTCGATAGTTTCCGCAGTCTGTTCTTTCCCCCCTTTTTTTTTTTGAAGAGGGTAATGATGGTGGCATCCTTGAAATCTGCTGGGATTTTCTTGGTCACCCACACTTTTTCTATGGGCTGGTGGAGTTGTTGTATCAGCTCAGGTTCTCCCTCTTTAAAGATTTCAGCAGGGATCCCATCAGGTCCGCTGGCTTTGTTATTGTTTTGTTGGCTGATGGCATTACTGACTTTTTCCAAACTAGGCAGTGCTGCAAGCTCATCCCTGGTTTGTTGTTGTGGGATTTGTGAGAGAACCTCTTCGGCCACATTGGAGCTGCGGTTCAGGAGGCTTTGGTAGTGTTCTTTCCAACATAGTGCAATTGATTTTTGGTCCTTCAGGAGTTTGGTTCCATCTGATGAGCGTAGAGGCTGCATGCCATGGTTTCTTGGTCCATAGATGACCTTTGTGGCGTTGAAAAATCCCTGAGCATCATGGGTATCTGCCAGGTGTTGAATTTCTTCAGCCTTCTTTGTCCACCAGTTGTTCTTGAGTTCTCTTGTCCTTCTTTGGACCTCAGCTTTTGCACTGGCGTAGATCTTTTTCTTAGCAGCACAGTTGACGTCTCTCTGCCATGTTTGGAAGGCTATCCTTTTCTTGTCAATTAGCTGTTGGATCTCGTCATTTTCGTCAAACCAATCTTGATGTTTCTTGGTTTGATATCCAATAGTTTCTTCGCAGGCTGTGATGATGGAGGTCTTCAGTTTGTTCCAATGTTCCTCAACATTTTTGGGGTGTTCTGTATGTAGATTGTCCTTGAGTGCTGTTTGGAGATTAGAAGGGCTCGTCTGGAGGGCCCCTGAAGGGCTTGGGTGTTCATTTTTCACCTTGTCTTTCTTCCTTGGAGTCTGCGCTTGGGGGCAATCTTGATAGCCATCATGGATCGGATTAGCCTGTGGTCTGTCCAGCAGTTGTCAGCACCTGTCATGACTCTTGTGAGGAGCACGTCACAAGATATATGTATTCAAGCAGGAATGCACTCATTTGGCCCACCATCAATTTATTATTTACTTAACATTTTCATCACACATATATCTTACAATGATAAATGGTAATAACTACTTTAAATTGTTTTAAGATAGGATTCTAGTACATGTTATAAAATATATGTCATGAGTAGAGCATTCCTAGTAATTTTCATAGTATAATTATCTTTAACAATAGAAATAGTTAATACGGTTTGCCCGAAAGTTGTATAGAAATAATGCCTTCTCCATTTCTATTTTACTGAGTAGTTGGACCTGCCCCAGGTATCTAAAGATGCACCTACACTGTAGAATTAATGCATCTTAACACCATTATAGTTGCCATGGCTCAATGTGATGGAATCTTGGGGGCTGTCATTTTATAAGGACTTTAGCCTTCTCTAACAAAGAGTTCTGGTGCTTCACCAAAATACAATTCCCAAAATTCCATAGCGTTGGGCAATGGCATTTAAAGTGATGTCAGACTACATTAATTTTACATTATATCCTTAGTCACAACAGTCCCAAACTACACAACTGTTTTTTTTCCCTTTGCAAAAACATTCAAATATTCCTGGCATATGTAGCCAAAACATGCATACATTGCTTAGTATTTCAAAGGGTACTTATGAATCATTCAGTTTAAACTATTTATTTACCCATGTCTTTCTTAGTATTAATGTTTTACTTATGTCTGGCTTGGCCTCTTGGTCTTTATGACTTCAGAGCAGTTAAGCCAATGACAATAGAGGATTCAGAACCTGAGCCTACTAACAAATGATGATGAGAGGATGCAAGTGAGAAATCGAAGAGCAAAAGGTGATACAAAAAATGCAGAAAGTTGCAGTAACCAGGCAACTGATCCATTGTTCCATATAGTCATTGAATGCCGGTATTTCTCCATTACTTACTGCACATAACAAGTATCCAGATCTGTTTACCAGTTGTTGTTTTTTTTTAGATGAGTATGTTGAATGTAAATTTTCTAACAAATTAATTATTTCAAGGAAAATGCCAGCTCAGGGTAAGAATAAGTTTGATCATTCTAGTTCCTTATCTATTTTAGTCTCTAACTGGGTTTTCCAGTGGACAGAGTACTTTCCTTGGTCAAGGTCTATAAGCCAACAAAATGTCTCTGCTCTTCCATATAAAATGCCACATTGTATTGAAGAAGAAAATTTTCTATGGTGAAAAGAGAAGTTTCATCCAGAATAGAAAATAATGGGAAACAGCCATTAAAATATCAGAGAATTGTATTTATGTGCCTAACAAATCTGCCCCACAGTGGGCACGTTTAGGGTGTTGCCTTTCAAAGAGTCACAGAGAAAGGTAATTCTTATTAGCATCTTTCACTGATTTAAAATTGATGTCATGTAGGATATTAAGAGTTATAAAAATTATAGCTGAGTTCGCAAGATTGCTCGCAGATTGAGCTGTCCCACTAATGAAAGCCCCCCCCCCTCATCTTTGTCTTCATCTTTATCACCTCCCATCAATCAAAGGAGTCATACTTTCTTAAGCCTTTTGAACAACCTGATATCTTCAGGGAAGAGATGTCAAACTTAGTACAAAAGAGGGGGAAAGGTAGATACAAAACGGTCTCTACCTTTTTGAGCCCAAACAGAATTGGTGCAGATATTTGGATTTATTTTTCAAATGCTATGTGAAGAACCAAGGGCAGATTTCATTAAGTCTTCTCAATTGTCCAACTAGATATTTCTACAACATTCACATGTATGAAGTCCCAGTAGGGATGAATATATTGTTTTTGTAGCCTTATTTTGGAAATAAGGCTACAAAATTTAGATTGGGACAATGGCCTTGAGAGGGAAATGATTAATCCATACAAGATACACATAAACATGGGCACACACACCTTCGGTATGTTGTGATTTGAATGAAAGCTCATGACCCTCTGGGTGTTTTTAAAATAAAGAAAAAATTGTGGGGATAGATGCCAAAAACAGATCTTCCAATTTTCTGGTAGTTTTGACCTTCAGAATGTAAAATCAATGCTCGATCCAAGTGCTTAATAAAATCTGGTCCTATTGAAGTTGGAAGAGTTCATTTAACCAAAATCCAGAATTGGAGTGGTATGGAAATCAACTTATATTTTGCTTTCTTTCCGAACCGTGGAGTGAGATACAGGAGAGAGAGAGAGATCCCAAATTTCCTCAGCCTGGTGTCTTCCATATGTGTTGAGCTACATCTCTCATTGAACCACTAGCCAACATGGTGGGGACCTTTCATTGAAGACATTATCTCCTCCAGAAAATATGAGCAGTGAGCACCCATATATTTGGAAGTCTGGCAAAGGGACTTAAAACATTTTTCTTTCAATCAGTTTGCTATTGATCTGATAATTGCTCCAGCTCAGTTGTGAAGGGGTTCTGATATGATTGCATCAGCATTATGTATTGTGTTGATTATGTTTTATGAAATATTTGAACCATCTTGGGGGAAAAAAATTGTTCTTAAATGGTCTACATGTGAAGCAATATACAAAAACCAATAACTGTTCTCCAGGCTAGACAAAATGAATAAGATAGAGAAAGGGAGAGGCAGATCGCACCGCTATGTGGGCTCGAGACAGTTTCAGCAGCATCAGTAACAACAGCCTTATAGAGAGATGTGTTCTCTCAACTAAAGCTGCACCCTTTTACTGTCCAAGGTGAAGTACAAGATGGCATCTCTTTCCCTGTTTGTAAGGATGGAGTGTTGAATCTTATTTCTGCAGGGGAGGGGGCAAAAAAAGTGTAACAGTCTAGTTATATTGAGAGACACTTTTAGCACTCTAGGAATGTCTACTGTTGCTAAACTGAATGCTTAGCCTTTGAAGAAGCCCAATTAATAATATAAACCTGGAACATGTTGAGCTTTTTACAAAACAGGATATTCATAAAAAAATTTAAAGAATAAAATACAAACCACCGATAAGCATGGAAAGACCTGTTTCATCTTCCGCCTGTGGCTGAAAAAAGGACCAAGACAGGATCAAATGGACCATAACTAGAGCTTCTACATGCAGATCTCTTAAGTTCCCAAGTGATGCACAGAGATTGAGAGAGCAGAGGGAGTTCTATTACACTTAAAGACATTAATAAATAAATGAATGCAATAATAATAATTGCATTTTACACAGTTAAATTTATGTGTGTGTGGGGGGAGTATTCAATATGATTCAGAAATATGGAGATATGGTTTATTTTACACAGCACATGGGGAATTTGCAGCAACTGCCTACCAGTTTATTCACCTCCCCCATTTTTAAGACACCTCCTTGACAGTAGCTCTTTCACCAGCTACTTTAGGCACAAGAGTGCTAAACCTGAAGTTGCATCTCCCGATTCCCTGCTTCAGATTTTACTCAGTATAAACTAACTAAAATTTGAAAAGACACAACATGGTGTTGTGCATTGAACTACGACTGGTGACCAGGGCTGAAATCCCCACTCAGCCAGTCACCTCCTTTCATCCTCAGAGGAAGGAAACAGCAAACCCACTCTGAACAAATGTGGCACAGCAAACCCTATGATAATTGCTGTGAGTTTCCTGGACTGTATGGTCCTATTCCAGAAGAATTCTCCCTTGGAAAACTCACAGCAACCCAGTGATTCCAGCCGTGAAAGCCTTTGACAACCCTTTGATAGGTTTGCATTAGGGTCCCCATAGGCTGGAAATGACTTGACACCACACAGCAACAACGTAATGGCCCACAGAATGGAACATTAAACACTTTCTGGATGATCTTTTTTTTCTTTTTGCAGATGGGGGGATATCATGGAAAGGAAAAGAAAGACACAGCACTATAGCAGAAAGGTCAACTTTTCCAAATCTGGGCTTATACAAGTGGCTGCTGCAGCAGCTCCAATTATGATCCATTGGATTCTATCCCTCACTGTCAATTTTACCAATATTCCAGTTTATTAAGAAACAAGAATATTCATTATGCAAACCACATAACATTTGACTGTAACTTCTTTAACTGTGTGAAATGCAATATATTGTTAATAAAGCATTCATTTAGTTATGTATGCCTTTCAAAGTGTGGTAGAACTCACAGTGGGATGCTTAGGAATTATTAACTTGAAGGTTTAAGACCCCTAAAAGCTACACTAGATATGGAAAGTCCCATTAATATGTCTCCATATAGACTGTAACTTTATATTGTTTTATTATAGAAAAACTATAAAAAACAGATTTGTCTGGAATTATTGATTACTTAGCTCTGTGTCTGGTGGAGCGCTCATTCTTGCCATGCAGCCTTCAATGGAGCTTTAGGCTACAAATGAAAACATGTACATGCAATTATGCTGTAAAAAGATACTACAGTGTGATACAGACATGTTATTGATGCAATATAATAGCAGGCCAAAAGCAGCCAGCTGGGAATAAAACAGACTGAGGTGGGGGGAGGGGGGATTATGTTAGAAAAAGAGTGAAGAAAAAAGAATACTGTAAAAACTCAAGAACTACACAGAAAAAACATTCTACCACTTTACAGTGTTTGTGAATAGCGCTTGGGGGCTCTTCAAATGGAAAAATTTAACATAAAGGTTAAGTATTTTGAAGATGATTATTGCTATAGTTCTTGTTAATGCAGAGCTTTGGCCCTCTCCAACATAATATCTATCTCATCTGCAACTCTTTATTGAAAGCAAAGATCTCTCAATTGCAGCTCTCATTTACCAGGAATAATAGCAATAAAGTTCAGAGTTCTTTGCTCTGATAAGGAGTTGCAGATGAGATGGACAATATGCTGGCTGGGAAGGCCCTGTGAAGGAGAAATGCTAACTTCAAATGTCAGCTGTGCAGTATTCACACTGAAAAGCTGATAAGGAAGTGTGAACTCATCCACACTTTCCTGGGGTGACTAGGGTCTTTTCCAAGCAGCCCTATAAAATCCACATTGAACTGCATTATCTGGCAGTGTGGACTCAGATAACCCAGTTCAAAGCAGATATTGTGGATGATCTACCTTGATATTCTGGGTTATGTGGCTATGTGGAAGGGTCCTGCGATGCATTGCATTTGTACTGGCAGCTTGTGCTATGTTTATTCATTGTAGTACAAAGCTAAGCAGCTTGTGATTCACTTGAAGCCCTTCACCTGACCTGAAGTATGCAGTGCATGGCAATGTAGTGGCGGTTGCCCTTTAAATGGGGAACCAATACTTTGGTAAAAGTTGGCCACTGGTTATTAGTTCAGACAGCTATATTATCACCCTGAGTTTTTTTTAAAAACAAAACCACTATGTCCTCCTCCTCCCATTCCATCAATTTTCCAATTATACAGGGACATTCCTGCTAAAATATCTGTTTTCCCACTTTTCCAATTGTTTTTAAAATGACCTAGTTTTAATTCTCCTCCTTCTCCCTTCCCTCTTTGTCCTCAGTTTATGTCAGTTGCTGCAAACTGAATTCACAGTGCAAAAATAGCTTGCTCTCAGCTGAGGAAGAGGAGAAAGTGGGAGTGTTACTATTGCTCTTTCCCGGAAGCTCAAGCTGGTTCCACAAATGACTTTAACCCACACCCAATCGGGTTTAAGAAAAGATTTCACCTCATTTTCTGTTCCTGTGAGAATTGATTTTGAAAAGTTGGCTTGTTTTGGAAGCAAAGATTGGTGAGAAAGCTTCATCCCTGTGATAACTCTTTCAGGAGTAAATTTCCCTTCCTGTGGGTAGATTTCTCTCACTTCCTGTTGTCTCACCCCGTTCTTAACTATGAGTTGTTTGTAAGTTAGATGTTTGTAACTCGGGGACTGCCTGTATAATTGGTCCCCCTTCTTTCCTTTCTTCCTGTACCACTAACTCACTGCAATTTTGTTTTCACCTCTCTTCTCCATAAAACCCTGTGTTTGATTTAAAGCACAAGCAATATATAAGTTTTACAAAGAAAACTAGGGTGGGGACAGTCTATTGTTCAGCTTCTGCCTAAGAAGTGTAATTACTTTGCTTGAGTGATCCAACACTATCTCCCATATTTCCTGACTTCAGTAACCATGACTGATCAAGCAAGAGCCTTCTTGTGTTTTATGTTCATGTTTTCTTCAGCCTGAGTTAAAGAATCGCATGCAATAATTTATTCAGACATGTTCAACAGTAATCTGTTCATTCTTCAGAAGCAGCTTAGGGAGCTCATCCCACCAATCTGTACTCTGTTTCCATGCACTTCAGTCAGGGAATCCCACAGAGGTCATCACATGATGTAAGAGCGCTTTTGGTGGTATTTCATTTCTGAAGTGCATGGAGATGGAACCCAGAATATGTTTTCAGGAGCTGAGTAATACCCAACTTCAAATTGCAAAAAAAACAAGGAAAGGATGTGGGATGACTGTTCATCCCAGAAGATGGACCTCAACAGGAGAGAATACAGTTCACTCTGCTTTTCCCCACTTTCACACACTTCACCACCAGTTGTAGGATGAGGTCCTAGGTGGTGAGATAGAAAAAGTAACAGCGAAAGGAAATAAAGAGGAAGCAGTGGAGTTGCCTACTTTTCACTCTGGCATTACCCATGAAACCTGTTGACTGTCTGGGTGAGTCCCTTGATGCATAACCTCTAAGAAAATGTATCCTTCTACTCATCTAATGAAAATACATAGAACCAGATGCACCTTAGCCAAAGCATCCCACTGTAGAGGGCATTTCCTAAGGTGGGCCTTGTACTGAGTCATGCTGCCATTTTAAAACCACTCTTTTAGTATTGTAGAAATTTTAAATGAGTGAACCATCATTTATATTTCCCACATCTCTTTGGGGATTGCTTCATCAAGGGCATTGAGGGAAATTTTCAATGGCACTTAACCTCTGCCCATTATTCCCTGCAGACCCATAGCCATGCCCCATTGATGCAAGACAACCCACCAGAGCACAAAGATCTAGGCACTCTCTCAACTTGAATGAATCTGCAGATTGCCACTGCACTGATAATTAATTTAACAAGAAAAAAATACCACTTACTGTGTGTAAAACTCACACACTGGAAATATGCTGTATAATAGCCACACCCTGGTATCCATAAGTTTGCTTTCTGTGTTTTCAGTAACCTGCTGCCAACTGCAGTCTGAAAACTATACTATTTGCAGTTTCAGTTATCTGAAACATATTGTAAAAGATCAGGATTTGTAGGGACTGGTGTCAAAACCATTCACCCTGCAAATGTTAAATTATAGCTCCCACGTTTTCCCATATATTATCCTTTCAACATTTCCGGGATAAACTCTGATAACTGCCCTTCCTCCCCAGCTCCTCTGGATTTTCAACAGACAATACAGTGTCATTTCTCCAAGTAGCTTAATATAAATACATAAAAAACCGTTTTAGTAAATAGTGTGTGTCTTGGATGAACAGTAATTTGATAGTCAGCATTTGTATAGTCAGGCAATCTATTCAGTTCAATCCAGCTAATACATTGTTTCATCTTACTTGTATTTGAGAACTGATTGATCTTTTTAATGCTGCCAGTCATTGAGTGATGCCATCTGTGTAGCAGATCTAAACTAATGAAGTTTCATTATTAGAATACAAAATAATAAATGTAATAATAAATGCATTGTGGAAGTCAGACAATGCAATAAAGCCTTTGTGGAAACAACAATTAACAAGTTAACATGCCCTATTTAGTAAATTGTTTTCTCTGTCTAAAAAGAAGGAAAAGTGGCTGAGGGTAAAACATTTAACTAAAAACATCTGCCATTTATTTTTTATTTTGACGTCAACATGCCTTTATTAGCTCCCCATGATAATTTAAACTGTTATGAATGAATCTAAAGAGGACATAGTACCAAAGTGAAAGCAAAGAATTTAGAAGTAATGAGAAAAAATTGTTGTATCAAGTTTGTGTGTGTGAGAGAGACAGACAGACAGACAGACAGACAGGGAGGGAGGGAGGGAGGGAGGGAGGGAGGGGGAAAGGGAGAGAGGTGGTCTGTTGTGCACACATTCATCATCATCATCATCATCATCATCATCATCATCATTTAATAACTTATTAATCGTCCTCCATCCGAGAATGCTCTAGGCGATTTACAGCTAAATTATAAAAGATAAAATACATACATACAAAAATTAACAGAGATCGAATGCTCTAGTAAAAAGCCAGTTCTGAAGTGCGAGAGTAAAAGGCCCTAAGTCACGCATGGCTCTCATGTAGGGCGGCAAGGAATTCCCCAAGGCAGGGGCAGAAATAGAAAAAGCCTTGCATCTGGTACTTTCCAAGTGCACTTCTCTAGGTCACATTGGGCTGGTCGTTGCAACCTCCGATGATGGGAGAAGGAGAGGCGGTCCCTAAGGTACAATGGACCCTGGCTGTAAAGAGTTTTAAAGGTCAGAACTAGCATCTTATACAGGCCACGGTACTCAGTATATACATTGTATATGTATATAGATGGCACTCCTATCCTAGGTCTTCCTTGGGCTTTATTCAGAAGAAGTTTGCATTTGAATTCTCTGAGGCTGAAAGAGTATGACTTACCAAAATCATCTGGTGAGTTTTCTTGACTGAGTGAGGATTTCAGTCCTGACTTTCCAGTGTCTTTGTCCATTTAAATCATTATATAATACTACCTCTCCATCTACACTCACACTAATACACATATAAAATAAGAAAGCTTCCCAGACACTATTTTCTCTTTAGTCTTAATTTCGGTATTGTTCTATTCTTCTTGAGAAAGTTCCAGATGATCCAGGTAAAATGTTCAGCTGAAGCCTTGCAATCACTTCCATGACTGTTTTGTAAAAGGCAAGGGTACAGTGAAAACTAAGGAGAGTTTATGTTTTATTCACATAGACATAGCACACCTTTCAGACTATTGGGAAAGATATAATCATGCACAGTGGGTAGGGAGAGAAAAATAAACTTTCCACATTCCAACATAATTCTTGTAAAAAAAAAAATGTGCTACAGCAGAGCTGGATGAGAGACTCTCTTCCTAGCAGCTACTTCTCTTGGCACATGTTTTTTGCAGTCTTTGGTGTTTCCATATTGTTTTGAGCCCTTTTGTGGTTGAACCCACTCAACCATAAAAATACACAGAACTTCTCTGTGCTATTGGTGTTAAGAATACAGAATATAAGAGCTCTATTCAGCTATACACAAGGAGCCCCTTAGCAACACACATGCTCTATATATAGATGCCAGGGAACAACTTGGGGCATCAGGCCTCAGAGAAAGGACTACTCGTACTGATTTCATGATCCTCTTCAGATGAGCTGAGAAGAATTTATGATGTGCAAATACGGCTAAAACTACTTATTTATCTGAAAAGAAATCAATTTACTAGATAATAGTATGCATCTGCACTCAGAAGACATTCCCACTTTGTTCACCCAGGTTTACTCTAGGATTGGTGCTAAAGATTTCACCAAACTTTCTGCTAGAGAGCAGAAAGTGCCATGAGACTGAAAGGATTTGTCCTTATGAGCCAGAAAAGGGGTGGCATCTATCTATCTATCTGCTATCTATCTATCTATCTATCTATCTATCTATCTATCTATCTATCTATCTATCTCTATCTATCTATCTATCTATCTATCTATCTATCTCTATCTATCTATCTATCTATCTATCTATCATCTATCTGCTATCTATCTATCTATCTATCTATCTCTATCTATCTATCTATCTATCTATCTATCTCTATCTATCTATCTATCTATCTATCTATCTCTCTCTCTCTCTATCTATCTATCTATCTATCTATCTATCTATCTAATGCTTCTGGGCAATTTGTCAACCCAAAACTGGCCAAAGCACCTGAATCTAGCCACACATATTATAGTTTGCTGGCCTCATCCCTATGTTATTGAAATTTAGACCCCAAAATAATGAATTATAATATGAGGCTTCATTGGGATGTACAGTGTGCTCACATTGCCTTTCCATTTTGTTCTGTGATAACCTCTCATTAACTTTTTTGTTTGAATTTTGCCTCACCACACCTTGGACTTCAGGTAATGATTCTCCTAATTATGATAATCATTTCACAATACACCAGAAGACTCGGGGGGGGGGGGGGGGGGTAAGTGGATTGTATGATCCCCTGGATTTTTTTCCCTGTTTTACCTCATATGAACTGATTTTATCCTGGGAATGTTTCCTCATCTATAGTGTTGTGCTAGAGACATCAAAACCCATTTCATCCCATTATCTCTTGCCACACCACATTCCTTTTGGCTCGCACCTGGGCAAATCTATAAACAGACTCAAGTCTTCAAATATACTAATGTCAGTTTATTAAATTTCCCTCCAAACCCAGAGACCAATTGGCACCAATGACAGACAGCATATGCCAACCAACCAGCCTGCATACCCTAGCCTGCCACAATCTGTACCAATTAACTCTCAGGACAACAGAAGTCTATTGTTTCAACTTGCTGCTAGGTCTTTTAAATATTTTTGTGTGTTTGCATTGAGGTCATTTCAGCTGACATCCTCTTGGGACATGAAGAATAAAGCCTCTAATTTGGCCTTCAGCCCATCTGTGTCTTTTGGAAGCTTGGCACTCTGCGTCTTGAATATGTGGTTTGAGTAAAGCTGAAATGTCATCACACCTGGGTGACCCAAGCCTTCAAATATTCTTACCCCAAATGTCCCCAAATCAGCTGAAATGGCAGCACAAGTGATGTTACATTGAAAAATCATGGTGTGGCTGGCTAGCTGTGTAGGTGGATAGGGGGAAAATGACCTCCATCCCCATATTTGTCTATGGCAGTTCATGGACCCAGCAGGAGATTTAGGTGCTTCACCTCCAAATGATGGTTGAAAACTCAGTGAAGCTTCTTGCCTAGAGCAGTATTTCCACAATATCATCGGAGGGTGGTGGTGGAATGGGGATTTGAGAATACAAAGTGCCACATCAGATATCCAAACATGTCAAAGACTTTCTCTGTCCTGTATTATAAGCAAGACATCCAGTGCTGAACATAAACTACAGGATGGTTGGTTACAGGAGTGGAGACAGGTTTATGAATGTATAT
This sequence comes from Anolis sagrei, assembly GCF_037176765.1. Classification (NCBI taxonomy): domain Eukaryota; kingdom Metazoa; phylum Chordata; class Lepidosauria; order Squamata; family Anolidae; genus Anolis; species Anolis sagrei. The sequence goes on along the minus strand of NC_090022.1, from coordinate 41,300,541 downwards.
GTCAGCATCAAGAATCTAACTGAGTTTAGAATCCAGTGCAATTATTTCTGGATTGAGAAAGATAATTTCTTGCTGCCCTTACAATCAGCCAGTTTGTCATAACAATTGCAGCTTCTTAGCCATCTTCAAAGACAGCCCCAGATACAGTATATCATGGTAATCTATCTAAGATTAATCAGTGGGGACACGTTATCTGAATCTCAGAATAATTGCAGGTAGTAAATAAGCTGAAATTGGGCATAGATATCACTTGACATTTGGGGCTCAGCAGAAGCACTCCCATACCCAGAGTAAGCTGGCTATTGAAGCCCTGGAGCTGAGAACCACTGACCTACAGAAACCTCCATCAGCTCAAGCTTCAGGTTCAGTTTGTTGGTCTTCCTCAGCCTGTCACTGGACCAGCACTTACACCACCTAGTGGAGCAGGGAGAAGAAGCTGGGCATAAACTGCATATGAATAACACTGTACTCCAGATTTCCAGATGGCTATTCCTGTTGGTCTCATAAACAGGTTTAACAGCATGGGGAATAGTGCAGGCTTATACAGCATAAATGCTGAGAAGTTAGTCCTTCAACCAGTAGTGGCTACAAGCCGTTACAGAAATTCTCCATTCTTCCCTACTTCTAATGTTCAGGATGCTGCTTTGTCCAATGGAACCCCAAATATCTCCTCTCCATCTCTTTCTCAAAAGCAATTTGTCCCTTTGGGGCATTTGGGGATGCACACTTGGCAGAGACAGCCCCAGTTATATCTATGTCATTCAACTTCTTCTTCCACCTTCTCTTTATCCTTGCTTACTTTCATTGCTGAAAACTGAATTCAAAGTGCAAAAGTAATGTGCACTAAATTAATTCAACAGGGAAGATATGTGCTGTGAAATCTTGCCCTTCCAAACATCTTAGGCAAAATCAAGCTGCAGCTTCCCATAATGGTTGTGTTCTCCTTCATTAATAATTTTTGCCATCTTGACCACTCACTAATGTTGATTGTCACACACCTCCTGATTATTACCAGTGAAATGCTGAAAGGACTCCGTGTGTGTGTGTCTGTTTTCATCCCACTGAGAATACCTTTAAAAAGATTGAGCTGCCAAGGAAAATCTCCTTCACAAGAGATTTGATAATATTGCCAGCCATTCTGGTATTACTAACATCTTCCTTTTTAAGCTCACTTCATAACAGGGTTCACTGGAATCAAATGTATTCCTACATTGATGACTTTTTCACCTCATCTTCCTTTCTCTACTTATTTGTCTAACATGTTTCCAACTTCAGGGATTACTGTTCAACGTGAACACTATATTTTCAATTTTTTAAAAAAGAAATGGACTTTACTAACCCTTGCAGCAAAGACCTGGAAATCTAAGGAGGTTGTATAGCAGTCGTTGTTTTACTAGCGCCAAGAAGACTCAAAATTTGAGGGAAGCAGGAAATCCATTACTGCTTCTTGAAAAATTATTTATGAATTGATTCTTAAGATAGGGATGTGAGCAATTTCCTCCTTGGATCAGGTGCTTCTGGATTTGGCCAATCCTTACGTATATGTGAAGATTACTATCACTACAGCTCCTCTGGAATATGATGTTATAAAACAAATAAAATCACAGAAACAGCATACATGGTTCTGCCTGAAGTAAAAGTTGGCAGGTCTTCTAGGAAAAGCTAATACAGGCAATTGAGTTACAAACTCCTGACTTACAAATGACTCATAGTTAAGAATGGGGGTGAGACAACAGGAAGTGAGAGAAATCTACCGCTAGGCAGAGAAATTCAGTCCTGAAAGAGTTATCATGGGGGAAAGGTGTTTCACTTGAAGTTTTATCACCCGTCCTTATTTCCACAACAAGCCAATTACCACAGGGACAGAAAGTATGGTGAAATCTTCTGAACGGGGCACAGACAGCTAAACGAGCGCCATAGGAGTGTTCACCTTTCCCTGTGCTATCCAAAGCTTGCATGTTACACTGAAAAAATGTACCTGCTCTGACATACAAACAAATCCAACTTAAGAACAAACCTACAGAACCTTGTTCATAACTCAGGGACTGACTGTATTAAAACAGATATTTTCTGCTCAAGATGAATTCATCTCATAATATTTTGCATTACAAAAGAGATAATTCACACCAAAGTATTTTTCCTGAGGAAAGATCGTCCCTGTCTCCAGCTGCTGTGAGAACTGCAGGAAATATCGAGAGCTTTCAGAAGCCTCGGATGGTGGCAGATGATGATATTCAGTAGGCTTTACATTTCAGATGAACCTCAATCCGTTTTGGCTGTCTGGATACCAGTAGACCCCCATATCCGGTTTTGCATGCCTCCCAAAAATGGGCAGTTAGCCAGATAGTTGTTTTTGTATCGTAGCCAGAAAATATGGTAAGATTCAGCCCATTAGCAGCAATTGGGGGGGAGCGCTCCCCGGACTTCCCTTCCCATCATTTTAGGCTATTGCATTGTTTGTCCTTATACCATCATCATAGAATCATAGAATCATTAAGTTGAAAGAGTTTTCATAGGCCATCCAATCCAACCCCCTGCCAAGAAGCAGGAAAATCACATTCAAAGCACTCAAAGCTTAATATCCTTCATTAAGACCTGGATTAAACCCATCAAAGTTAAGATCCTTCTCATTCTGTGATCTTTTCCCTTCTGTCTGTAGGGGAGACCTGTGTTTAAAGCTGTTCTTTCTACTCTAGAGGAGACAGGTGCTACAGGCACTGCAGGCTTGCACTCTCTCTCCTTGCACACAGCTTTCCAAGGCATTTCAGGAAGGTTTCCCACTTCACAGGGAAGAAAAAGTGATGAGCTGGAGCTGTCCTATCCTGGGCTTCCTTTTAAAAGCCCTCTCTTTCCTCTTGATTATTATTATTATTATTATTATTATTATTAATCTTTAAGAAGTTTTTTCTGAAGGAAAGGAGGGGAAGAGAAAAAGAAGCTAAAAGGGTAACTCTCCAAGTCCCCAAATGAACGTGCACACCCACCCCGCACATTCCCAACTCCCATCCCGCACATTCCCAACTCCCAGTCAGTCCCACTAAATAAAAAGAATCAAGAAAATAAAAGAAAATGAAAAAGATTCAAGAGAAAGGACAAGCCAGAAGCCAAGTTTAAAAATATACTGAAGCAAGGATGCAACTGTGATGCCAAATAGGGGAGGAGGAACTGTGATCAGCTGCCACGTGGTCCCATTACGGATGAGAATCTGTGATGGCAGGGCCCTTGCCATTACAGTCACCTGACCAAACTGAAGAAGTTAGGTTAGCCGAAGGAAAATGGCTAAAATGGATCCGTGCACAAGCCTAATATCCAGTGCCTGTTCTGCCTCCAAAGTAACATGGAAATCCAACCCAAGTAACACAGAGGCAGAACAGTGCCAGATTTACCATTGTGCTTAGATGTACTTAAGCACAGATCCCCACTGGCCAAGGGAGGAGGGGGATCTTCCAGCCAAAAAAAATATGATGGGTTTTGCTTATGTGATGCAGACATTTTGTTTTGGAGCAATTCCAGATGTAATGACAGAGTTGGTAGTCTGTGGGAGTGTGCTACAAAGCAGACAGGGTAGGCCTACTGGACTTCAGGGCACAAGTAAGGGGCCTCATAACTTAACAAGCACAGGGCCTAGTTTGTCCTAAATCCAGCACTGTTGATGTCATTATTGATGCCAAGCTCATTATTCTTGCTTGCCTCTACCACAACTCTTGACAACGCTGGTGAAATTACCTAATATCTGTACATTTATTTCCTATGTTTACTAAATACTGCACCACACATGGCATGAGAAACATATTTTTATAAAAGGACAAAATTTTGAACTTATGGTGGCCTTGCACCTGGTTACCCTTGATTGGTTAGCCCGATGTGGCATAACCAGCACAGAGTGGATTCACATCTACATCAATCTAAATGGTTAGTGTATGTACCCTTGGTCTGCAGACTCTTCATTATAATAGGGGTTACAGAATAAATTAATTGAATATTGGATCTCATTTCCCATCCAATTTTTAATTTAAGACAGCTTACTTGGGCATGGTAATCTATCCTAGAGAACTGCCAGCACATGCACTCTAGTTTGCATTATGCCCTTGCTCTATTAATTTTATCAGCATTCTAAGCCCCACTTCATTTTTCCAATCTCTCGCTTGTAATCTAGCTGTGTCAGGGGAGCCACACTGACTCTTGTTGCATCATCCATTTATGATATAACCTGATTCATGGTAGTCCTGGTCACAAGTCTATATTTAATACTTGGGCCGTCAAACAACAAGCTAACCTTTCATTGCTCCAGATCCAATTTCCATGTTAATGACTGACCCTTAACTGGGAATGCATCTTCCAGAAACATCCTCATGGACTCACTTAAATGTGCCAAAGAATCGTACTCTCTTAAGTAGCCAAGTAGTAGCTCTTTGAGTTTCATCGCAACAAATTAAGCCAGTCCACCACAGGCTGTCTGTCCAGTTTCCCTACATTTTCCTACATTCAGTGGGAACTTTCTGCATTTACATATTGTGACCTTTCTAAGGCAGGGGCTAGCCTCCCTTCTCCAAGTTTTATCATACTTCTGGGAAAGCAAAAGATACTTACTTAACAAGGGCTGGCTGATGACTCATATGCTTGTTTAAAATCTACTGAGCATATGAATCTCCCTTATCTCACTCTGTGTGTTTTCAATCTGTTCTAATGAAAACATCAAACCATTGCCTTTTTGCTGACCTCCCTCTTCATAGCTTTCTTTAGGCCAGTTTCAGAAGACTCTGTGTGCTGGCATATCTGCAAAATCAAAGGAATAGTGAGAAGTCAGATTTACAACAGGAGTATTTGGTCTTTCCTAAACAAATACCCTTTATTCCAAATTAAGCACAGACTGACACATCCTCCCCTTTAATAACCTCCACCTCAGCCTATTTATCAGTCGCAAGTAACACAGGCAGCAAATCTATTTATTTTATGATATAATGGGCAAATGTGAAAGTCTATGGACATTTTGCCACATTCTTTGGGACCTGGGAAACATTAATCAGTTGTTCACAAAGCCTTCCCACAGAGCTTTTTAGAAACTGAATCCAACAAGGATTTAGATCTGTGCTTGATTACAAGAAAGAGAAAGTCCTTCTAGAGGGTATTAAAATTACTCAAATATTTTTAATAATTTTTATTCGCATTCTTTTTAAAATATTTTAATTCAAGAAAAACATAAAATAAAATAAAGAAACAGACATTTTCAATATATAAAACTACCAATACTACACAACTGCATACACTATAACCAAACTACAACTAAGCAACTGGTTCTTCCACCTCTTAACATAGATCGTATTTTGTTAAATGGCACAAATTTTTCTCTCTAGATGATCATCTAGCATTCACTATAAATAAAACTGAAGTTTCATATTAGGTTTAACCATAACAATATCTTTTAGCATAAAATGTATTTGGCCTAAATATTTCTGGGCCTTTCTGCAAAACTAGCACATGTGATCAAATGTCTCAACATTGTGGCCACATTTAAATTTAAAATGGACCTAGGTCACACACAATAATGTTCCAGTGTAACAAAAGCAGGAAAGAAAAAAAACACAAAAGAAGAAGAAATAACAACATTACTTGCACATCTCTATGAAAGCTGACCAAATGTCCCAATATGATTCAATTTGTAAATTTTGTCTCTACATCAATATTTCAAATATTGCAAGCCTTGTTAGATCTGCCATCACTTGAATCACAAATGGAACGAAATTGTCCTTCAGTAACAAAGTATCAATCTTCTGGAGACAAAAGGGCACCAAAAACCTACTACCATTGGTTAATTTCCAAGAAACAATTAATTAACTCCAACAAACATACATGTCCCTGAATATCAAGGAATTTTCCATAACCAAATATACCTTTTTGATTGCTTCCACCCAAAATGTAACTTCTATGAGACAACTCCATAACATACGTGTTAAAGAAGCATTAGCTGAATGACATCTCTAAACATTTGCTGATTTAGTAAACCCTTTGTTGAATATATTTTGTGGCAACCAATACGCCCAACATAGTAATTTGTGCTCTACAAGATGTCATCAGAGATCTATAACCTTTAGTTATAGATGTTAAAATGTAAACAATTATTACTACTCTGCTATCTCTATGAAAGCTGACCAAATATCTCTACATCAATCTTTCAAATGTTGCAAGCATTGTTAGATCTTCCATCAGCTGCATCACAAGTGGAGCAACATGGAAAACAAACTTTGCCAAGAGAACAACATCCAACAAATTCCTCACTTGCCTTGCAGACAATTGTATTGTCCAGAAGGTAGAAGAAGCAACAAAGGGATCAGCTATTCCAGATCTGATCCTAACCAACAGTGAGGGTCTGGTCAGTGGAGTAGAAGTGGTGGGATAATTAGGTGGGAGACATCATTTAACAGATGCATGAATAGGTATTGCATACAAAAGGGAAATTGTAGCACCTGTCTATTTAATAACAAGCAAAATCTAAAGGATCACTGAAGAACTGCAAGAGAAATCAACTCTTAGATATCTACTTCACAAAACCCAGCTTTGAAGCAGAGCATACAGTGTCTACAGTTGTTACATACCTAGAGACAGTGCCACCTCTCCCATACCAAAACTGAACCCTATGGTTGATATCAGGTTCTATGTCTATGTTGAAATTGGTCCCTGGTTCAAATAAATTTCTACAAATATTAACAGCTCCATGTATCCTGGGTTGAAAGAGGGATGAATCAAAGATTCATTGTTGTGTTGAGCTTATGTATCTCTCTTACTTCAACTTCTGCTTCATCCTTCAACCAATTGAAGGATAAAATGAATTCCAGACTTGTTTCATAGGTGCTTATATAATAGAGCACTTGAATTACTACTATTTGAATTATATACTAATGCACTCAAGGGAACATCATGTGAATAGCTGCATGGTATTAAAAGAGCTTAACAAGATTTTCTGCCTTGAGCAAATGGAGAGGTACATCAGATGAACAGATTTCCCTTCTATGTGCAAGTATGATATTCTTGGGGATGGTAGAGACATGATTTATTAAAATGATGTGTATTATATCTTCATTGCATTTGCCCTCATCCCTTCCCTTTACATCCAAACCAAGAAATGATGGTTTAAAATGTTTGTAAACTGAAATTAAAATTATAGATCAATGCTCAATTTCTAATAGCAGTTATAATAGGAAGCTGTGGCTTAACAGCTTCTAGAAAAGATCTTTTAACTGTAAGAAGAAGGGAAGGACAGATCTTTTTTCCAGGTCACGTGGGCACCTTTGCTGAAATCTGTGGAGCTCTGTGGTAGCAATATTCTAGACCAGTCCCAAATGTAGTGGCTTATGTAGATGAGTCCCAAGTGTCACGTGACTGAGTAACATCAGAATGTTGTCAGAATGGCAAAAGTTATTCATGAGGGAGAACACACCAGCTAAAAGAAACCTTCAGAAGTGGGAAGGACAAGACACTGTTGTCCTCTCCTCTCCCCCACTGCATTACCTGAGTACAAAGTACTTTTGTACTTTAAGCTCATTTTGCATAATCTGTTGCAAGAAGAGAAAGGGGAGAAGCAGGAGGAGGCAGGTATTTTAAATGTAGCTGAAAAATTCAGACAACAGAGGACTAATTGGGGCAGGCCATGACAAATCCGGATAATTGGAAGATACTTTTTTCATTATTTCATTTTTTCATACTGAGAAATGTTTCACCCGCTAAACTATGATATGATATTTTTACATACCCATCAACATTTCATAGGTAAAATCCAAAACATATAGCTGAGCAACATCATAGTATGGTCAAGTAAAATAAAATAATTTATTCAAGTAGTATGTGTATGTTTATATGATATTTCTGAACTCAGAGCTACTCTTTGCAGTTTTGACATTATAAATTTCAGTTTTAAGAAGTTTGGTGGCCATTTGCTTCACTACCCTGGGAGTGGAGGGTGAGTAATTAAAAAGGCAACATAACTTTTGGAAGCAGTCTTGAAAAGCAAAAAATAATAATCTTAAAAATCAGATTACATCCAGTCCTTGGTGCTTTCACAATACAGAATTACCCAAGCCTTGTGATCTGCAACCGCAGACACCTCTTGCTCTTATAAAGAGTAGTTATAGCTACATAGTAGGACTTGTCTCCAGCAAGCAGGGCCGTAGCCAGAAAAAAAATTCGGGGAGGGTTGACAATTTCGGGGGGGGGGGCTTGAAAATTTTGGGGAGGGTTGAAAATTTGGGGGTGGGGTGGGGTTGAAACCTGCCCCCTAGCTCACGCTGAAGCCAAGAGCACAGCAGGGGGCAGAGCAGCCTTCAATAGCCTGCAGCTCCGCCCCTGTCAACCACCTCCACCAAGTCTGGCCTCCTTAATGAGAGCATTCAACACACACACACCCAACTTGGTTGCTTCACTACATCGGCTATTGCTGCAAGTAATGACAGTGTGAATAAATTGTCAATATTTGCTTGAGATAGTGCTTACAGTTCTGGAGGGACTCTTAATTTTTTGCATCTCATAGACTTAGCATGGGGATTTGGTTAACCAGTTAAAATTCATGAGTAAACCAGTTTTTTTAAAAAAAATCTGAAACATTTCAGGAGGGGTTTGAACCCCTAAAACCACCCCCTCACTACAGGCCTGCCAGCAAGTATTTCAAGGTCATTCAGTTTTTCCATCTGGCTAAACATTCCTGGGTTTCCATGAACTATCTGTCCCATGTGGGTTATCAACTATTTCTCCCATTACCGATAAGGAATGCAAGGAACTTGTTCCGACTGACCACATTTCATAAAATGAACAACATACACTAAACCAATAGATTCATTTGATCTTGGGTTACAATGTGCTGCTACCACAAAGCAAATTATTTCATTTTCTTTCTTTTCCATGCATCCGCAGTGCAGTATGGAAAAAATGCTGCACACATATTTGAATTCACGAATGCATTTTGCATTTGTTGCTATATGGTACCAACAAATCTTAGATTTGAAAATGATGATTCATGTCCCCTATGGGTGGAAGCTAAGTTTTATTGCTATTAAATCATTAAGTACATTGATATTATTCTTTTCCTTTGATAATGGAATTTAAAGCAATGTATATGCCATTCCCAGAAAATCTGCCATTCTAGCCTTGATGAGATTCAAGCCTGGTTTGCCTGCTGTGTCATACACTTTCAAAGCATACCTTCAAACCAAAATGGAAACTTCAGATTGGATCTTATTGATCTGCTTTGATCTTCATATATTAGACAATGATGATTCCATCACTGTCCAGTAATCTTAATGAGATTTGAGGAAAATGAACTTGTGAAAGACCTTATGCTTTTCACTCAAGCTACATATGTGTTCAGAAAGGGTTTCAGGCATGAACTGTGTGAAGAGTGCCAACATTTTGAAATGCAGAACTCCCTCCCAACAGTTAAAATGAAGTCTAAACAATCAAGCACTTGGAATATTTCATTTAAAGCTCAGGGGGAAACTTGGAGCCACCCTACTGACATAAGACCTATCAGCTAGCACAGGTAAGTCCTCCCTCCTTGTTAGGAAGAGCTTCTTAATGTCAGACTCTTAAACCTAAAGCTTGTCCAAACAGAACTTTACTTACATTTGCAAATACATCCAAGAAAGAAATGATTCAAATAGTTTGGAGTCTTCAGAAAAATAGTCCAACACTAAAACCACAACACCACAGTGGCCCTATGAGAGAGGGCATCCTTGTCTCTTTTCTTTTTGTATTTCACATGGTTTCATCAATTCTCTATTAATCTCAATTGACATAGATCTGATCTACTCCTGAAAGTTTGCTCCAAAGTTAATCTTCTCCAGTTACAAAATAAACATGGAAGATTACTACAGCAGCAAGTATAATCTATGCCCAGAGATGGAAAGAACAAGAAGATTGACTGCTGAAAAATGGGAATTAGCAGAAATGGACAAATTGAAAATGTTGATTCAGGAGAAATCCTTGATTAAATTCAAGAAAGACTGGAACGTATTAATTACTTTTCATAGAATAATAGAGTTGGAAGACATCACGTGGGCCACCTAGTTCAACCCCCTGCTATGCAGGGAAAGCAATCAAAGTACCCCTGACAGGTGGCCATCCAGCCTCTGTTTAAAAGTTTCCAGGGAAGGGGCTTCCACTACACTTTGAGGCAGAGAGTTCCAATGTTGAACAGCTCTTACAGTCAGTATGTTCTTCCTAATGTTCAGGTGGAATCTTCTTTCCTGTAATTTGAAACCATTGCTCCAAGTCCTAGTTTCCAGGGCAGCAGAAAACAAGCCTGCTCCATCTTTTAAACAGCAAAGATGGAGACAATCTTCAATTGGTGGTTTTCTGATATAGAAGAGTTATAGTATTAAAAGTAGAAAGGGAGATATGAAATTATATTTAAAGTGATGAACAAAAACAAAGTTAAAATCCATAAGCAATGAGCGGGAGGCTTATCGATTAGTTTAGTAAGTCCTTGTTTAGAATATGTGTAGGTTGTATGTTGCAGTTGGTTACTTTTGTATACAGTATAATGAAAAGATATTTTATGGTAGTTTTAATTTCATTTTATGTTTTTGTTTTTTATGTTTTTTTTCTTTGTTTTGAATAAGAACCATTTTAAAAAGCACTTAGACCATCTACAGATTGATAAAAATCAAGCTCTTAGTTCTTCTTCGACTGAGAGAGACAACACCTAGTTTCCAGTATGATAGGACTACACTTTATCAACTATAATGACTGGATCCTTTTTGTGCAGAGTCAAAAATCTTCAGCTCTTTTTCAATGAAACTAAACAACATCAAGGCCCCTATAAGTTACAAAAAATGTTCCAAAATTGGTATAAACTATGAGAAAGGAACATTTTGGTATGATCCAGCTTCTTAATTACATCTACAAGGAAAGGGTATAGTTAAGTTTAAGAACTGTGTTTAGTAGGAAAATTAAAATTTTAAATTATTGTCTGGCTCCAAGATTCTTCCCCAGTCTTTATCCTTTCCTTCCCATTTTTGAACCCTAAATATACCTGATATATTTCATTTCATTTGAATTACTTTATATGTCCATTCCTTACAAGGAAAATGCAAAATGGGAATAATAAATTATTTTAAACTTTAACAGGCTATAAGAAAACAGGACATAGATATGCAGAACATAGATGTAGTAATTATATGGTAGGAATGAAAATAATGTTTGCAATTATTATTTTTTTCTTAGCTGAAATGTGATTTTGGCAACTAGGAAACAGTTGGCAATAATTTTGAACCAGTATTTGTGCATCCTAAAGTGTTTCAGAAAATTATTCAGTACAGAACTACACATGGCTTTGATCAAGAAACCCTGTTTCCAGGTAGCAACATGTGTTTTTAGTGCAAGTTTGTTGCTTTCTATACAGAAAAAGTAATTTTTCACAACAAAAATCTTACACAGTACAATGTGCAACAAGAATCTTGTGAAAAAGCTGCAATCTTACATATTTTATAAAAAAGACATGTGGTATAAAAATAATGCCATAGGGGTTTTTGTATCATTTTTGTTGTGCAAAATCAGAGTTGTTGTTGTTGTTGTTGTTTTAAAGTGCTTTTCTGAATAGAATAATTTTCCAAAACAATCTGGATACTTGGATGCTTGGATGCTATGCATACATATCTGTTTTCTCCATGGGGAGCAGATAGTGGAGGATATTATTCATCTTTAATTCAAAAATGAAATGGGTCTAGTCTGAATATATCCTTTATCTGAAATTATTGGAACCTAAAGTGTTCTGGCATTCAAGGTATTTATTTATTTATTTATTTATTTATTTATTTATTTATTTTGGGGCTATTGTATTTGCATATAGACACATAAAACACATATTTAAAATGCTTGAGAACTGAATCTTGTGGGTTTTGGATCTTTTAGTATTAGTATATACTTGTTGGGAATCAGGAGCTGTTAGGCTCAGAAATAACCTTCCCTGGGGATGCTTCCACCAAAATGTAGCAGAGTGCAGGAATCACAGTTCATAAGCAGCAGAAACTTATATGTAGTGAGCAAGGATTGATTTCCATTCAACAGGATGGAACAGGATTGCAGATACACAATTCATAAGATCAAAAATAATATGTTTATTAAAGATAAAAGAAATCCATTCTAGATAGGAAAGGTTCTTGGAGTTGACTAGCTTCACTGAGCTAGCTTTTAAGGAAAGGAAAAAAAGGAAAAGTAATAAAAGTAACTATATCTACTACATCTTGCCTTAGACAATGACAAGATGCTTCTTCACTCTAGAGAAGACAAAAGGAGAAGAGGCCAGAAAATGGAGACAGGCTACGTGGCCAGCCCAGGGCAATAAAAATACCTTTAAAAGAGGAAGTTACGTTTCCCTGAAGAGATCACATTCCTAGGTATTCAAAGGGGGAGGATATAGTGCCATGCAAAGATGAGTAAGACAACCCCCTTCTTAACCCTTTCTTAAAATCAACTAGCTAGGGGAAATTGGGGAGGAATCCCTCAGTCTCTCTAGGCTAACTACTCATTGAGAGCTGGAGACTTGTGCAGTCAGGGATGAAACCCAACAATACTACTGGGGATGGACCCAAGTCAAAATTCAAAATACATTTTTCCTATACAGCTTGTTCACATAGTCTGAAGGAAATTTTATACAATATTTTAACATGAAACAATATTTGTCTCCAAATTAAAACAAAAACAAAAACAAAAAAAAACTAGATGGTGGTGTGCCAATCACCATGTAGACAATTTCAATTTTTTTCAGATTTCTGAATTTCAAGTAAGTGCTGCTGAGCAAATATACTTCAGGCTGAAGGTATCATATTCAACTATCTCACCAGTGACTGATCCTAAATCTCAAGTTTTCACCTGGGATTTTCTTTGGGCAGGCAACTTTAGCCTATATTGTCATGTGGACAGGATCCAGGGATTTGATTCAGCTGTTCTTTATGCTCCTTCAAGCAATAGCGTATTCAGTATAAACTGTGCCTGAATGACTCTTGTTAAGGACAGATGTGTAGGGCGTTTTGACATGTGTTTTCCCAAGGAGAGGGCTAAGCTAGTCACAGGTTGGCATTTTAAAGCTGGGCACTGAAAAGACAGGATTTACTTGAATTCTCTCTTTCACAAACACAATTTAATGCTCTGAAGCTGCACAAAAATGCTTTTACACCAGTTAAATTTATGTCAATAGCACTGGTATGACAGATAATTTGGGCAACTTCTGCCTTGTGGGCATTATATTATTTCCCCACTAAATGATGAAAAATGTTCATTGTTCAGATAATGCTAACTAATATCCTTTTTGTCTACCTGGGACCAAGGGACTTGAAGAATGAAACTTGGAAATGGAGAATGTTTTATGGTATGTAGCCTCAAAGAAGTGGACCTTTTTTTACCAGAGCTGAAAAGTTGTCTTGGGAATGCAGATTTATGAAAAGCGATAGCTCGCTTTTGTCTCCTGGAACAATGTCCCTTTCTTTTCTACATTTGCCCCATGACTGTTTAGCTGAGTCAGAACTTTTTTCAGAATTCTTCCCTGACCCTCTAAATTAATGAAAGGTTACCTTGATGCCACACTGCTCTACAGAGCTCTCTGCCAAGCCCACAGTCAGAGGAAAATATTTAGATTTCAGATTCAATTTACATCGAAGGGTAAAGGTCAGGAGAGCAGAGGCAAAAATAATTAAACTACACTGCAGAAGGAATCATAGGTTGTGACAAAGTTGGTCAGGAGAATGCTTGTACTATTAGTAATTTACTTTTATCTCAGTTGATCTAACCAGTCTAATAACACAAGGACTAAAGATGAAGTGTGTCTTAAAAAAGACGACAACAGTTACTCACCATGTGGCCTCTTGGCTCCCAAAAATAATTATTTGAAAACACAAAATAAATAGAAAAATATTGCTCAGTAAATATAGAAATGATTTGCTAACATATTGTCTTCTTGTTCGTAGGTAGGAATGGGAGGACAACTATATTGCCTGACTTCAATTTATATCATTTTCCACTATTAGTTATGCTGGTCAAGACTGATGGGACATCTGACAATCCCCAGTTGCTTTCCCTTCACTTTAAATTTCCATGAACTGTTTTCTTTCCATTTTGTTCACAGCATTGAAACAAACCCTAGAGCAGGCCAAAATAAATTTGATTCTAATGCCAAACTTCAAAATCTTATCATATTAAAAACTTTTAAATCATAAGGCAACGATGGGCAACAGGGGACTTTCATATGTTGCTGGGTTGCTTTGCTGATTTTTTTTTAAAAAAAATGATTACAGCCCTCTTCTCAGCAATATTAGCCAGAATGCAAAGTTCATTCTGCATTATTTTATCAATGGTCATCTCCTGAATGAACAGTTAACTAGTTAAGATGACTGAGGTTGCCTTATTGTTTTCTTGTAGCTTTGGCCACTTATTATTTCTAGGGCACATGGGGGCATAAGCCTACAGCAGGGTATGGGCCAGCAGTGACTATAAGAGCTGAGAATAAACAGCAGCTGCAATAATATGAAACATAATAGAGATTTAACATATCCTCACCACATGGAGGATTCTATTCAAACACCCAAGAAAGATTTTTGCCTAAATATTTTTCCTAAATATTTTTCTTTGTGAGGAAATAAAGGATCACATGCTCCTTTAAAAGGCTTTTCATTGTATTGCTGTGGTGGCTTGATCAAGTACATCTGTATGAAAATACAGAAATCACTTCTAAGCAGCATGCACATTTATAGAAGCAAGAATACTATTAATTTTACTCCAACAGAACAATTGATTTCTATGACATATGTGGACAGAAAGGGAGAAAAAACCCTCAGAGTTTTTGCTTAGAAATTCCTAGCTGGCATAGTCAATGGGAAAGCATCATGAGAATTACAGTCTGTAAACTTCTCAAAGGGCATAACTGTCCATCCCTGCTGTACAGCCTTATGATTCAAATTTGATAAGACATTACGTATTCTATGTCTGTCTTGCTGTCACCACTGTCTTGTAAATGCAAATGTTCACAATAAATGTTTTGGATAAAGAACCTATATATAAGGCTGAATGAATATGACATAGATTTCTTTGGCTATTTTTAGGACTTTGTCTTGCCATTCTCTGTCTCATGGTAATTAGTCGCCATGTTTTTCTCATTTCAATATCAGTCCTATATGGAGGTTTTTCCTGTCCCCTTCTATATCTTCTTTTCCTTAGCAAGCAAAGCCTCAGCAGCACCTTATTTCATGTAGTGTGGAGCCAGATGTTTCCAAGAAATAAAAAAACAATGCATGCCAGTTGTTACTTGCTCTTTTATCTAGCAATTTCATAAATAGAAACCATTGATAGCTTTTCCATGGAAAAGGGGAGAAATCACCAGAGGAATTAAATGAATAGCTAGCATGTGTAGGGAGACATTTAGACAAGCCAAAGTACAGAATGAGCTCAGGCTTGCTAGAGGGGTTAAAAACAATAAAAGGGGCTTTATATGTTATGTCCACAGCAAAGGAAAAACAAGGAAACAACAGAGTCTCTGAATGCAGGTTACAGTGAAATGCTAAGAGGGGACAGAGAAAAGGCAGAACTACTGAACATCTTATCTTCTTTCCCTCTGTCTTCTCCCAAAAGGTTAACAGTGCTCAACTTGGGGATGATGGAGCAGAGAATGCGGTAGGGAAAATACAACAAAGAATAAGTTATTTATTTATTTATTGCATCTAAAGCTCATTGGGAATACAGTTATAATGTATAGAAAAACCATATAGAGTACGTAAAGAGGCAGTGGAAGAATATCTAGCTTGGCCACGGTAGTCCACGCTCTGGTTACATCCCGTTTAGACTACTGCAACGCTCTCTACGTGGGGTTGCCTTTGAAGACGGCCCGGAAGCTCCAATTAGTCCAACGCTCGGCAGCCATGATACTAACAGGAGCGGAGCGCAGGGAGCATACAACTCCTCTGCTGCACCAGCTCGACTGGCTGCCGATCTGCTACCGGGCTCAATTCAAAGTGCTGGCGTTGGCCTTTAAAGCCCTAAACGGTTCTGGCCCAACTTACCTATCCGAACGTATCTCAGCCTATCAGCCCACCAGGACCCTAAGATCTTCTGGGGGGGGCCCTGCTCTCTATCCCGCCTGCTTCACAGGTGCGGCTGGCAGGGACGAGAGACAGGGCCTTTTCTGTGGTGGCCCCGCGGCTATGGAACGCCCTTCCCATGGAGGTAAGATCAGCTCCTTCATTGATGGTATTCAGGAAAAGACTAAAAACGTGGATGTTCGAGCAGGCGTTTGGCTAACTCAGTGCAATAAGTGTAATGATTGAAGGACTGGCAATCTGGACGACGAAACTGGATCACGATTTTAGTCAAGAGATGAATTGAATTGTTTATTGATATATATATTGTGGATTATGTTTTTATGCTTTTAAACTGTATACTGTTGTTTGTTATAAGTTGTTGTAAACCGCGTTGAGTCGCCGGCTAGGCTGAGAAACGGCGGTATACAAGTATAGCAAATAAAATAAAATAAAAAAATAAATAAATAATCTAAATGAATTCAAGTCTCCAGAACCAGATGTACTACATCAAAGGATATTAAAAGAACTGGAAGAAATAATTTGAGAAGCACTGCCTATCATCTTTAAGAATTCCCAGAGGCAAATGTTATCCCCATCTTCAAAAAGGGGAAAGAAGAGGACCCAAACAACCGTCACCCAGTCAGCCTGACAATAATACCAGAAAGGTTTCTGGAGCAGACATTAGAGAGAATCTGTAAGCACTTAGATGTTGCAGAATTCTGTCCTGGGCCCAATGCTACTCAACATCTTTATCAATGACTTGGACAATGGAATATAAGGCATGCTTATCAAATTTGCAGATGACACCAAATTGGGAGGCATAGCTAAAACCCCAGAGGAAGAATCAGAATCCAAAATGACATTAACAGATTAGAGAGCTGAATTTCAAAAGGGAGAAGAGTATGTTACTACACTTTTAAAACCCATTAAGATACCTAAATTAATGACTGTCATCATATATTGTATGCTATTTTGAAGAAGGAGAAAGACTACTGACTTCATGTTCTGCAATTAGCACTATGAAGAATGTACTTCTCCAGATATCATGGAGCTTGAGCAAAGTTCTTAAAATGTGATTCTTGCCGTCAGTGTTACAAGCTTTTCCACAGCTGGACAAAGGTTTCCATTTCCTTTTGTGAGAAAATTTGGAAAGATAGTTCTTTTTTATTAAAAACAAAACCCTCTAAATTCTTAAGTGGGTTCTTTGGCACAAAAATACTGACTATCTGGATGATAATATTATTTAAGATTATTGTTATCACACATTATAAATGTTGGTTTTTCTCTGGAGATGAAGACTTGGAAATGTTTGAAGTTCTTTCCTCTTCTGGCCTCTCTTGACTGTCAGCTCCTTTGCTAAATTGAAACACTCTTTTATTCTTTACCTCCCATTTTATCTCTTTACTGGGATTTCTGGCATGCAATGAATCAAAGAGGAGATATTTATACCCACACTGTGAGAATGTTTACAGTGTTCGGCAAATTCTGTCTGTGGTTTGGGCTTTGTATATTTTCAGAGCAACCAACAGTTTTTCCAATGACATTGCTGCTGAAGCCAGGGGGGCTTTATTTATGAAACTAGAAGTCATGTATTTGGATCTGTACAACATGTTAAACTTAACAAACATTTTGATGAATGAATCAAAGTGATACAGCAAAGAGATCTGTAATGCATTATGGTTTTCAAAATGAAGGTTTCTCCTCTCACACACATAAAAATCCCACCCACTTCCTTCGGAGGGTATAATTAAGTTGCTTCTTTTACCCAAAATGTTATTGTTACTTTCATTGCTGTTATTTTAATGACTGCACACTCAATTTCTAGCCTATGTTTGCATGAAATGTGAACATGGTAATAATTGATTTTTTTCCCATTAAGCTCCTGCTATCATATACCAAAGAGACTGAATTTTATTACAAGCAAACTTCAAGATTTCTCATATGGGGTGGGAGACTCTCTGTGAGGTTTCCAAAAGGCAGTACAAAATCTGTGAAAGCCAAAATTGTATAAAGGTACCAGAATGCCTGCACATGAGAATGGAAAAAAACAGTATGACATTTTAATGTCTTAGTGATCTTAGCCAATTATGACCAGACAACCAAAGTCTCCAGTCAGTCTTCCATATGTTCCCTAATTAAGTGGAATAGGGGACTAGGACCACACCTACAGAGCCATTCCAGTAGATTTTGCTATCAGAAGCACAGGACAAGATGGTAGACCCTCTCCACTCCATGAAGAAAAACCAACAAGAGTAGCAGTTGGAACTGATCTCGGCTGTTTTAATGCAATCATGACCTACAATACTCCTAAAATAGCAGGCTAGGTTAGGAAGCCTGGAACAGTTTGTGTTATGTGGAAAAACAACTGTATACTCCAATATGTCAGATCTTTTTTTTAAAAAAAACCTACTAGTTGAGGTCTCTGGAGGCTGCCATGATCATCGATTATCATCCTTGAGCATTACTCCATTGCCTAATAGTTAAACCAACCCATTCTGTCAATTTTCCTAACCAGCTTGCTTCACTCCTATCACACAAGGGTTTATAATATATGCACATATAATGGAATACACATTAGACATCTCTTTTGTGCTTTATTTTGTATGAACCAATGTTGTTATTGGAAATATTGCATGCAATCCAACTTGTCTACTTCATATTTTGTGAAAACAAAATATGAAGAACAAGCCCATATGTTATAGCAGAGTTATTCTCTGGCAACAATCATTTCTAGATATCCAGAATATTTTTGGCTAGAGTATACTGGTAGCATATTCCATTCTCTTTTTATGTATCTTTTTCAATAAACTAACATCTAGAGCAGAGCTTTTCAAACTGTATGTCATGACACATTAGTGCAGGGGTTCTCAAACTTTTTAAACAGAGGGCCAGGTCACAGTCCCTCAAACTGTTGGAGGGCCAGATTATAATTTTTTCAAATGAATTCCTATGCACACTACACATATCTTATTTGTAGTGCAAAAGTGCGGGTCTGGTTTTGGCTGATGAGATAGGATTGTTGTTGTGGTGGTGTGCTTTCAAGTCATTTCAGACTTAGGTTGATCCTGAGCGAGGGCCGGGTAAATGACCTTGGAGGGCCACATTCGGCCCCTGGGCCTTAGTTTGAGGACCCCTGCATTAGTGTGTCGGCTGCAGTGTGATGGATCACGTGCATGTAATAAGAAAGCTATGTGAAATCTAGGTGAAATCAGGAATAAATTATTCACTACTTAAAATATAAGTGAAAGATTTTAATGAGATATGTTGTGTCCCCATACATTTCATTATTAGAATTTAAATACTTGTCCTTATTTCTTATAAGGGGATGGTTTTATTTTTTGTTAAAACTGAATTACTGTATCACAAAATGATGCATATCTAAAATGTTATTGATGTGAAATGTTTGGAAAGCTCTGATGTAATGCTGATGCATACACTGACCCAAATAATATTGGTCGTTCCAAGTGGAACAGATCCACAGAAGCAATAGGATTTACACAGTGTTAATTTACAAGTCAGTGAGTCTATTCTTCGCAAGCACAAATGGTGGGGACGAGAGACAGGGCCTTCTCAGTGGTGGCCCCTCAGCTGTTGTACTCCCTCTCAAATGTAGTGACATCAAGCAGGCCTTATCCCTTCTGGTCTTCAGAAAAAAGCTTAATTACCTGGCTTTGTACACAGGTATTTGGCAAATAGGATTTTACAGGATTAGACTTCAACAGCCTGAATGACTATGGATTTTAGAAAACGACTATGGATAAATATGAGATCCAGACTCTGCACTTTATATTGTTTTATTCTGTTTCGTATGTTTTACTGTTTTTACAATTTGATGGGGTGTGTTTTGTTGTTATGTCCATGTGGCATTGAATTTTGCCAAAGTCTGTAAGCCGCCTTGAGTGGGGTGAGAAAGGCAGGGTAGAAATGAAGTAAGTAAATAAATAAATACCTTATCACAGCAAAGATTGTACAACTGGGTTAGTAGCACTGTTGTTTACAACGTTCATGCATCTAGAAGACAAAAGACACGTCAGCATCTCATCTGTATATTAATGCTCTTCATATGTTATAATATATTTTCTTTTTAGCAAAGCAAATTTAATCTGTCTCCTGTATATAGTAACAATCATGAGAACATAATCATTTTCATGCTCAGCTATAAATATTCCACTTTTATGCATTTGTCTTGCTCTTAACTACGAGAGTTGTGAGGAACAAAAATTGTGTTTTGCCAGATCAGCAGTAATACGTTGCTATTTGGCACATTCTTTTTGTTTCAGGGACAATTTAAAATAAACCTGTATATAAAATGTAAATATCAAATATAAAACATTTTGTTGTGTGAAGTGAATCAAAACATTATTTGGGGAGCTAGACTTCAATATGTCTTCAAAATTGCAAGTCACTGTATCCTTGACTTGTGACTTCCGTCCAGAAGTATACTGACAACAGATGTGAGGACTTTTCCTTTGAACTGGTATGATGCCTTGATCCACTCTTCTAATAACCCTAGCAATTTAAGAAATAAAGTAAAATAGATGCAGTGCAAAATCCATTTTACCATATGGTGGACCCATCGTATTCACTGGGATTATGTTCTAGGATCCACCCACCCCACCCCTGTGGATACCAAAATAGATGGGCACTCAAGTCCCATTATACATAATTATGGGACATAGTTAAATTGTATCTCTTAGTCTGTGTCTACATTGCCCTATACCCCAGGATCAGATCCCAGATTATCTGCTTTGAATTGAACTATATGAGTCTACACTGCCAAATAATATGGGATAAGCAGATAATCTGGGATCAGATTCTGGAATATAGGGCAGTGTAGATACAGCCTTATACAAAATGACAAACTCAAGTTTAGCTGTTTGGATTTTTAAAAATATATTCTTAAGTCATGGATACAGAATTTATTGCTATTGAAGGCCAACTGCATTTCTCTGAATGTCAAAATTACAGGACGTAGTCTGCATAAATTACAAATTTGCTGCTCCTACTTTAAATATGAAGTAGCTATGACTAATTTTAGAGATCTAGATAACTTTATGGGTTATGTTTCTTTCTTTTTCTGTAACACCAATGTGGCTACTAAAGCATTTAGATGAATAATAAATGTTACCATTCCAGTTTTTACAGTCTTCCCCATATTGTTCATATATATTTTAAGACACTTACATCACAGCTAAGTGTCCTAAGGTGACCCATTTCTGTCCTTGTAATGTATATTTAACTAATCAAATAAATAGTAAAGAACGAAGTAATACTTTTACAAAAGCACATATTTCAATGTATGCATTTTAGTCCTACCTATTTTTATTCATTTTACTATAAATGAAATATAACTATGATTTCAGACATTGACCTTCAAGTGTTTTACTGTTTTCTGCCTGTATTTTGTTGAGTTTAAGATGGGAGAAATGTTGCTTTTCACATGGATCCACCAGGAACCGCCTTCTCATCATAAGATATTGAAAATAAATAGTGTTGAGAATGATAAATGCTCCTCTATAAGCAGCCAATCTCAGGACAGGCGAACAGGTAGTGACAATAAGGAAGACCAGAAGTAGGATGCAAAACTTACAAAATGTTGGACTACAATTTGAGAAATCCAGACTCAAGTCCCCCAAAAGCCATGAAACTCACTGAGTGAGCTATTACTCTCACTCTCTTTGAGCCTGATCTTTCTCATAAATTTCTTGCAAGGCTGAAAAATTAAAGGAGACACATATGTGGAACTTGGAGTCTACTACAGAGAATTTCATTAAAATTAACAAATGAATGAAATGAAATGAAAAAAATCTTTCTTTCAAACAATCTGTATACATAAATATTTCTACAATGCAGCATTTTTATTGTGATGAGAGCTACACATCCCTAAAGTGACTAAAGCGAGCACAGAAGAACGTGCTTTATGAAGTTTTCCCTTGATCATATTTGTGTAGACATAGAATGTAAAAGTAAACTACCAACCAGGTAGCCAACCAACTCAGACACTCTAAAGATCAGCAGAGTCCCCATTCTCCCCCAAATGATGAAGGTTTAAAAGATACTAGTAATGCAGAACTTGTGCAAAGCTGCCTTCTTTCCCATTACCCAGGACTTTTCTTGCAGTTCACAAAGGAGCTACACATCTCATACCATTTGGATAGCATGTATGAAAAGGCTAAACTCACTCCTGCTAAACCTGAAGCTTCCTTGCTGCTTGAATAAATGATAGAAGAGACTACAAGGAACTTCATGAGGCAATCTTTCTAGACCTCTGAGGATGCTTGCCATAGATGCAGGCGAAACGTCAGGAGAAATGCCTCTAGAACATGGCCATATAGCCCGAAAAAACCCAGAAGAACTGAATCTTTCTTCGGTTTGTTGTATTCTTGAAGCTAGAAAAGCACAAGTTCACCTAAAGTATATCATACAGCAACTTTCCTAGAACGTCTCGCACCATTCCTCTCTTTTGCATTCCCTCTGGATTTGATGAACAAAGAAAGCCATGGGATTCATATTATTGCTGCCATCAAATTCCCAGACCTGAGATGCTGACTATTGTATGCAATGTGATAGTCCAAAAATAAAGCAGTACTGTTGGCAACATAAGGGAATTCCAAGCATCATTGCGGCAACTGTATTTATTTAAAGAGGAACTCTATAAGCAAAGACATATTGGTACCAGGTGGTTAATGAAGAAGCTGAAGAAAAGGAGGACCATTCTTGGAAGTGAAATCTGTTTTGCTCCCTCTAAGAGGGGACTCTGTGTTTCCCCCAACAAATTTTGATCAAACAGCTTGCTCTTTTCAATGTATTTCCAAGAAAGAAGAGCTATATTCAAGATCAGGCATCCTCAAACTGCAGCCCTCCAGCTGTTTGAGCCTCCAACTTCCAGAAGTCCTAATGAGCTTGTTCAATTGTAAGGAATTTTGGGGTTTCAAGGCCCAAACAGATGGAGGGCTGCAGTTTGAGGATGCCTGCTCAAGATTAAATTTTAAATAAAAATAGCTATCACATGTAAGGTCATAGGACATTTGTCCTAATTATCCTGTGTGATTGGCCAAATTTTGTGATAAAAGAGAAATAGTAAATTATTTCTATTTAATAATGAAAGGATTTCTTAGGAAGAACAAGGCAGGGTGAACTATGGGTGGTCTTGTAGATGGAAGAGAATATTAAGTTAAGTAAATGCAAATTCTTGAGGAGTACACACTATTTGTAGAATTGCTATGGGTGGCAATATTAGGGCTCCATCTCAATGTGGAGAATGAAATCAGGCAAAGATGA